>NW_003852514.1:5346181-5357601 GCF_000181295.1 Otolemur garnettii | reverse complement strand
CTTGCCTTACTTACTGTGTTCTTGGCTGTGCAGAAGCTCTTTAGTTTGATCAGGTCCCAATAGTGTATTTTTGATGTTGCTTCAATTGCCCGAAGTGTCCTCTTCATAAAATGTTCTGGGACTTTTTAATGCAAGTCATTCTCATTGGAGTTAAGTGATGTCTCATTGTAGTTTTGATTTGTATTTCCCTAATGATTAGAGACGTTGAACATTTTTTCACAAATCTGTTGGTCATTAGTATACCTTCATTTGAAAAGTTCTGTTTAGGTCTTTTGTCTTTTTTTGGTGGGGAGCGGGGGTCGGGGGGTGGGGGTGGGGACAGAGTCTCATTCTGTTGCCCTGGTAGAGAGTGCCATGGCATCATCTTAGCTCACAGCAACCTCAAACTTTTGGGCTTAAGTAATCCTTTTGCCTCAGCTTCCCAAGTAGCTGGGACTACAGGTACCCACCACAATGCCCAGCTAAATTTTCTATTTTTAGTAGAGATGGGGTCTTGTTCTTGCTCAAGCTGGTCTCAAATTCCTAGGTTCAAGCAATCTACCCACTTTGGCCTCCCAGAGTGCTAGGATTACAGGCATGAGCCGCTGCACTGGGCCTTTTGCCCACTATGTTGACCTTGGTAGAATGCCATGGTGTCACAATTCACAAGAACCTCCAACTCCTGGGCTCAAGTGATCCTCCTGATTCGGCCTCCCAAGTAGCTAGAACTACAGGTGCCCACCACAATGCCCGGCCATTTTCTGTTGCAGTTGTGATTGTTCTTTAGCTGGCCCGGGCTGGATTTCAAAGCCAGGTTTTGAACCTGTCAACCTTGACAGGTGTATGTGGCTGGTGCCATAACCACTGTGCTACAGGCACTGAGCCCTTTTGCCCAATTTTTAATGGGGTTGTTTCTTGCTAATCTGCTTGCATTCTTTGTAGATTCTGGTTATCAGTCCTTTATCAGAAGTATAGTATGCAAATATTTTCTCCTATTCTGTGGGTTGTCTGTTTCCACTTTTGATTGCGTCCTTGGCTGTAGCCAAGTTTATTAATTTGATTAGGTCCCGTTTGTCTGTTTTTGTTATTGCTGTGATTGCTTTGGGGGTCTTTTTGTGAAAGCCAATATTTATAAGGTTTTGCCAGCCTCTTCTAGAATTGTTATAGTTTCTTGCCTTAGGTTTAAGTCTATTATCTATTATGAATTTTTGTGAGTGTGAGAAGTGTAGATCCTGGATCAGTCTTTTACATGTGGCTATCTAATTTTCCAATCACCATTTATTTAACATAGATTTGTTTTGTTTCCCTAGTGTGTGTTTTTATCTGTTTTGTCAAAAAGCAGATAGGAATATAAGGATGATTTTATCTGGGTTCTCTGTTCTGATCCAGTTCCATGCTGTTTTGGTTACTATATATTTTACTGTAGCCTTGTATACCAGCTTGAAGTCTGGTAAAATGATTCCTCTTGTTTTGTTCTTATTACATAAGGTTGCACTGACAATTCAGGGGTCTTTTCTGGTTCCATACAAAGCATAAAACTTATTTTCTACCACTGCAAAAAATGGCTTTGGTGGGTGGCGCCTGTGGCTCAAAGGAGTAGGGTGCTGGTCCCATATGCTGGAGGTGGCAGGTTCAAACCCAGCCCCGGCCAAAAAGTGAAAAAAAAAATGGCATTGGTATTTTTATGGGAATGCATTGTATCTGTAAATCACTTTGTGTAGTGCAGCCATTTTAACAGTGTTGATTCTGCCAGTCTATGGGCATCTTGTTTTTCCATCTGTGATTTCCATCATATTTACATCCTCTGTGATTTCGTTCCTCAGTGTTTCATAATTCTCCCTACAAAGGTATTTCACCTCCTTTCTTGAGTATATTACTAGGAGCCAAGGGCGGTGGCTCACACCTGTAATCCTAGCACTCTGGGAGGCTGAGGTAGGTGGATTGCTTGAACTCAGGAGTCTGAGATCACCCTGAGCAAGAGGGAGACCCCATCTCTACTAAAAATAGAAAAACTAGCCAGGCATGGTGATGTGTGCCTGTAGTCCCAGCTACTCTGGAGGCTGAGGCAGAAGGATCTCTTGAACCCAGAAGTTTGAGGTTGCTGTGAGCTAGGCTGGTTCCCTCTCATTTGGCCTCTCACTTGAGAGCCAGTGGTGTTGGGACTGGCTTATTGGTTTGTCTCTGAGACTCTGAAGATCAGTTCCTGACTGTGTCAGGGAGAAGAGTACTGATCCTGAGTTGTCTTTGGGTTGCCCTAGCAGGTTTAATGAACATTTTGGGTTACCTCCGATCTGCTGGCTTCTCTTCCTGACAGAATGTAGTGAGTTGGGGCCCCCAGCTTACTCTAGGTGATGATGGGTGTTACTTGTGAATGTGAATTAGCCATTCCCTGTTTGGGTGTTGTGGCCGGCACCTGTAGTCCCAGCTACTCAGGAGGCTAAGGCAAGAGAATCCCCTAAGCCCAAGAGCTGGAAGTTGCTGTGAGTTGTAACACCACACCACTCTACTGAGGGCAATAGAGTGAAACTCTGTCTCAAAAAAAAAAAACATTGAATTGTTGGTTTTCTTACTGTTGAATTTTGAGTGTTCTTTATTTGCCAATTATGCAATTGGTAAATACTTTTTCCCCAGTGTGTAGACTGTTTATTCTTTTTTGTTGTTGTTGAGACAGAGTCTTGCTTTGTTGTGCAGGCTAGACTGCCATGGCCTCGACTTAGCTCACAGCAACCTCAAACTCCTGGCCCCAATCCTCCTACCTCAGCGTCCTGAATAGCTAGAACTATAGGTGTACACCACTATGCTTGGCAAATTTTTCTATTTTTAGTAGAGATGGGGTCTCCCTTTGCTCAGGCTGGTCTTGAACTCCTCATATAAAGCAATACTCCTGCCTCAGCCTCCAAGAGGGTTAGGATTATAGGCATGAGCCACTGTGCCTGGCCTTCTTTTTATTCATTTAGCACTGTATTTTTCAGAGTAAAAGTGTTTAATTTTGATGCAGTCCAGTATATATATATATATTTTTTGAGACAGAGCCTCAAGCTATCCCCCTGGGTAGAGTGCCATGGCATCACGCTCACAGCAACCTCCAACTCCTGGGCTCAAGCGAGTCTCCTGCCTCAGCCTCCCAAGTAGCTGGGACCACAGGCGCCTGCCACAACGCCTGGCCATTTTTTGGTTGCAGCCATCATTGTTGTTTGGTGGGCCTGGGCTGGGGATTCGAACCTGCTATTTTAGGTGTATGTGGCTGGCGCCCTAGCCGCTTGAGCCACAGGTGCCGAGCCCAGTCCAGTATATTAATTTATTAAATTTATCAGGTTTTTGGTTTATTTGTTTTTGTTTTTTTTTGAGACAGAGTCTCACTTTGTCACCCTTGGTAGAGTGCTGTAGTGTCACAGCTCACAGCAACCTCAAACTCTTGGCCTTAAGTGATTCTGTTGCCTCAGCCTCCCAAGTAGCTGGGACTACAGGCACCCACCACAAGGCCCAGCTATTTTTGTTGTTGTTGTCATTGTTGTTTAGCTGGCCCGGGCCGGGTTTGAACATGCCAGCTTCAGTGCATGTGGCTGGCACTGTAACCACTGTGCTACGGGTGCTGAGCCAAATTTATCAGTTTTTTTCACATGCCACATATCTCTGGCCCCAAATGACCCTGAGTTATAATGATTTTCGCTGTTTTTTGTTTGTTTGTTTGTTTGAGACAGAGTCTCACTCTGTCGCCCTTGGTAGAGTGCCTTGGCATCATAGCTCATGGCAAACTCAAACTCTTCGGCTTAAGCAAGTCTCTTGCCTCAGCCTCCCAAGTACCTGGGAATAAAGGTGCCCACCACAACGCCTGGCTATTTTTTTTGTTGCAGTTGTCATTGTTGTTTAGCAGACCCAGGCCAGGCTCAAACCTGCCAGCCCCGGTGTATATGGCCAGCACCCTAACTGCTGAGCTACAGGCCCGAGCCTGTTTTCTTTTTTTTAAATCATAACTGTATACATTTATGGGGTACAATATGATGATTTGATATACATGTGGAATGCATAAACTAATTAACATAACCATTACCTCACTTATTTTTTATAAGACATTTATAATTTACGCTTAGTTGTTTTATAGGTTTATAGTTTGCACTTAGATTCATGGTTTATTTTGAGTTAGTTTTTGTTGAAGTTGTGAGAATTAGGTTTAGAGTTTTGCATATGGATGTCCAATTGCTCTGGCACAAACACTGTCCTTTCTTTAATGAATTGCCTTTGAACTTTTGCAAAAACCTGTTGGCTACTTACGTGATTTGATTTATGGACTTCATTCTGTTCCATTTAATTCAGGGTCTGTCCCTTCACAAATACCACACGTGTATTAACGCTATTTAGAATATTTAATATCAGGTATATGACTTCACCAGCTTTGTTCTTTTCAAATTGTTTTGGCTATTTTATTTCCTTTAACTTTCCAAATAAATTTTAGTATTAGACTGTGTCTATAAAGTGATTGTTTGGGATTTTGATTGGAATTAGCACTAAATCTGTAGAACAATTTGGGGAAACTAACATCTTAACTAGAGTGGATCTTGCAATTCATGAACACAGTATGTTTCCCCATTTATTTTGATTTTCTTTTCTTGCATCAGTGTTTTGTAGTTTTTCAACATATAGACCTGGCACATATTTTGTTAGATTTATACCTGTGTTTTTTATTTTCTTGGAGCTATTATATTTTCTCTTTCATTTTCCAGTTGTTCACTACTACCACATGGAAATATAATTAATTTTCATGTATTTATCTTATATACCAAAATCTTGCAACACTAATTTCTACTAGTTTTTAAAGATTTATGGTGGATTCCATGTTTACAAAACATTTCTCCCTTTCAATCTTGATGCCTTTTATTTCTTTTTCTTGCATTATTGCATTGACAAGGACTTCCAGTAGAGTGTTGCATAGGAATAGTAAGAGTGGACACATTTGCTTTGTTCCTGATCTTAGGTAGAAAGAATTCAAAGTGTCATCATTAAGTATGATGTTAGATACAGGTATTTTGTAGATGACTGTTATCAGGCCAAGGAAGTTCCCTTTTATTCCTAGTTTTCTGAAAGTTTTATAATGAATTTTATTAGATGCTATATCTGCATAAAGTGATAAGATTATTTGAATTTTCTTTAGGCTATTAACAACATTGACTTTGTAATATTGAGCCAGTTTTGAATTCTTAGGCTAAATAAATCACATTTGGTCTTAGTACATTATTTTATTTTATTTTTTATTTATTTTTTGAGACAGAATCTTACTCTGTCACCCTCAGTAGAGTGCCATGGCGTCACATCTCACAAGAACCTCAAACTCTTGGGCTTAAGCAATTCTCTTGCCTTAGCCTCCCAAATAGCTGGAACTACAGGCCCCCGCCACACCGCCCAGGTATTTTTTTGTTGTAGTTGTCATTTAGCAGGCCCAGGCTGGGTTTGAACCTGCCAGCCCCAGTATATGTGGCTGGTGCCCTAGCCGCTGAGCTACAGGTGCTGAGACAGTAGTTCAGAACTGGAGAAGTAAGACTGAGCCTTGGCTCTAGCTTGACTTTTTTTTTTCCCCTTTGGAAACAAAGTTTCACTTTGTTGCCCTCAGTAGAGTGCTGTGGCCTCATGGCTCACATAAACCTCAAACTCAAAAAACAATAAAACTCAAAACTCAAAAAGAGGCTCAAGTGTCCTCTTGCCTGAGCTTCCTGAGGAGCTGAGACTACAGGCACCCACCACCACACTGGGCTATTTTTAGAGACAGGGTTTCACTTTTTTGCTCAGGCTGATCTTGAATTCCTAAACTGAAGCAATCTGCCCGCCCTGGCCTCCCAGAGTGCTAGGATTACAGGTGTGAGACACTGTACCTGGCCTCTAGCTTGATTCTTTGTTTGAAAAAAAAAAAAAAGCCAGAGCCTCATTATGTCACCCTTGGTAGAGTGCCATTGTGTCACAGCTCACAGCAACATTGAACTCTTGGGCTTAAGCATTTCTCTTGCCTCAGCCTCCCAAGTAGCTGGGACTACAGGTGCCTGCCACAATGCCCAGCTATTTTGTTGTTGTTGTTGTTGTTGCAGTTGTTTAGCTGGGCTGGACCGGGTTCAAACTCAGCACCCTCCATGTATGTGGCTGGCTCTGTAACCACTGTGCTATAGGCACCAAGCCATTTTTTTGTTGCAGTTGTCATTGTCATTATTGTTTAGCAGGCCCAAGCTGGGTTTGAACCTGCCAACCCCAGTGTATGTGGCCAGTGCCCTAACCACTGAGCTACAGGCACAGTCCCAGTATGTCATTATTTTTATACAGTATGTGGCTGGGATTGATTTGCTCATGTTTTGTCGTGGATTTTTGTGTCTGTGTTTATGAAGGACATTGGTGTGTAGTTTTCTAATACTGCCTCTGGTTCTAATATTAGGTTATTGCTGACTTCAAACACTTTCTTGGGAAGTGTTATCTCATTTATTTTCTGGAAGAGATAGTGTAGAATTATTGTTTCTTCTTTCAACATTTAGTAAAATTCACCAGTGAAACCATCAGGGCCTAGAGAGTTCTTTTTTTAAAGGTTCAAAACTATGAATTTAATTTATTTAATAGATACATTACTATTCAGATTTTCTATTTCTCTTGGGTGAGTTTGGTTTGTGATTTTCAAGAATTAGGTCCATTTTATCTAAATTGGTAAATTTGTATAGCATTGTTCATAGTATTCCTTTATTACCTTTTAATGTCTTTGTCTCATCTGAAACAATATCCCTTCTTTAGTCCTGATATCAGTAAGTGTTTCGTCTCTCTCTCAGTCTCTGTCTAGTCTGGCTAGAGGATTAAGAACTATATTGATCTTTTCAAAGAACCTAGAGTTGTCCTCTTAGCATAGCCAGCAATGTGTCAGTTTCATAATCTGAAGGTCCTGAGTTCAAAGAACCCCCCTTTTTATTCCATTGATTTTATTTTCCCTCTGGTGTTAATTTCATTGATTTCTCCTGTTAATTGTTAATATTTCCATTCTTCTGCTTATAGTGGAAGCTTAGCTTGTTGATTTGAAACCTGTCTTCTAGTATAACCAAATAATGCTCTAAATTTCCTTCAGAGCATTGCTTTAGCTGCATCTCACTATTATGATATATTGATATAATTCCCTTACAATTAATACTTGGTAGATAATGGAGTGTGACATTATTTACAATTACACCAACATTCACAGGGGCCAAATATCACAGGCATTAGGGCACATCATGACCATAAGACATCTTTTCATACTTTCCAAATAGTTTTATCTTTTGGCTATGGAGGTCAGTTACCAGAATCAGACTTACTTTTTTTTTTTCCAGAATCAAACTTATTCTTAAGTAGAATTTTTATGTCTATTCAGTCGAAGTCTCATACACTTTTCTGGGCCCATCCATCTATAGATAAGAGTAGAAATTTGGCTTGTGCCTGTGGCTCAAGCGGCTAAGGCACCAGCCACATACACTTGAGCTGGCGGGTTTGAATCCAGCCCGAGCCCACCAAACAACAATGATGGCTGCAACTAAAAAAAAAATCCAGGCGTTGTGGCAGATGCCTGTGGTCCCAGCTACTTGGGAGGTGGAAGCAGGAGAATCACTTGAGCCCACCAGGAGTTGGAAGTTGCTGTGAGCTGTGATGCCATGGCACTCTACCCCAGGTGATAACTTGAGGCTCTGTCTCAAAAAAAAAAAAAAAAAAGTAGAAATTCACAGGTAATGCCAAATCTTGATGTGCTATTCAATTTCTTTAAGATGAAAGGAGGCACTTGTAGCAGGGCCCTATAATGAGGATCTTCTGTATGGAGGAGACCACATCCTCCTGAATCTCCCATTTTAACTTCTCTGGATCCAGTGTCAGCATAAGGCCCTCTATCTGTAACATCAAAGCTTTGCCTCATTGGCTTACAGCTGCTGCACTCTACTCTCCAGTCTCATTTTTGTTCAGTTCAAAATATTTTCTAGGCTTGGCGCCTGTAGCTCAATGAGTAGCACGCCAGCCACATACACTGAAGCTGGCATGTTTGAGCGTGGCCTGGGCCTGCTAAAGAATGACAACTGCAACCAAAAAATATCTGAGCATTGTGGCAGGTGCCTATAGTCCCAGCTACTCAGGAGGCCAAAGCAAGAGAATCACTTAAGCCCAGGAGTTTGAGGTTGCTGTGAGCTGATATTTTCTAATTCCCCTTGAAACTTCCTCTTTGACCTATGGATTATTTAGAAGAGTATCTAATTTCTGTTAATATTTCTGATAATGATTTCTAGTGTAATTCCTTCAGTGTCAGAACATATTTCGTAAGTTTTGTTTGTTTGTTTGTTTGTTTTTTAGAGACAGAGTCTCACTTTATTGCCCTCAGTAGAGTGCTGTGGCGCCACACAGCTCACAGCAACCTCCAACTCCTGGGCTTAGGCAATTCCCTTGCCTCAGCCTCCCAGGTAGCTGGGACTACAGGTGTCCGCCACAATGCCCAGCTGTTTTTTTGTTGTGGTTTGGCCAGCAGGGCTGGGTTTGAACCCGCAACCTTCAGTATATGGGGCTGGCGCCCTACCCACTGAGCCACAGGTGTCACCAAGTGTTTGTTTGTTTCTTTGTTTTGAGACAAGATTTCACTTTGTCACCCTTGGTAGAGTACTGTGACATCACAGCTCACAGCAACCATAAACTCTTGGGCTCAAGTGATTCTCTGGCCTCAGCCTCCCGAGGGGCTGGGATTACAGGTGACCACCAAAACCACCAGTTATTTTTAGAGACAGGGTCTTGCTTTTTTTTTTTTTTCTTTTAGAGACAGAGTCTCACTTTGTTGCCCTTGGTAAAGTGCCGTGATGTCACAGCTTACAGTAACCTCCAGCTCTTGGGCTTAGGCAATTCTCTTGCCTCAGCCTCCCAAGTAGCTGAGATTACAGGTGCTCGCCACAATACCCAGCTATTTTTTTTGTTGCAGTTTGTCTGGGGCTGAGTTTGAACCCACCACCCCTTGGTATATGGGGCCAGTGGCCTACTGAAGCACATGCGCCACCTGATGGGGTCTTGCTTTTGCCAAGGCTGGTCTTTAACTTCTTAAATGCCTCAGCCTCCCAGAGTGCTAGGATTATAGGCATGAGCCACTGTATGCAGCCAATTTTTAAAATGAGTTAATTTTTATATAGATGTGAGGTATGGATCTAACTTCATTATTTTATATGTGGAAATCCAGTTGTCCCAGTATAATTTGTTAAACTTAGAATTCTTCATGGAAGAAGCCCAAGTGCCCATCGATCCATGAATGGATCAACAAACTGTGGTATATGTACACCATGGAATACTATGCAGCCATTAAGAAGGATGGAGACTTTACGTCCTTCATGTTCACATGGATGGAACTGGAGAATGTTCTTCTGAGCAAAGTATCACAAGAATGGAGAAAAAAGTATCCAATGTACACACCCCTATTATGAAACTAATTTATACCTTTTATATGAAAGCTATAACCAAATAGCCTAAGAATATGGGGAGGGGGGAGGGAGAAGGGAGGAAGGAATGGGTGGAGGGAGGGGGATTGGAGGGATCACTTCTGAGGTTTATCTTACAGGGATACAAGTGAATCTTTGTAGAATGTGAACGTTTTAAAATAATAACTGAGAAAATGACATGAAGGCTCTGTTGACCAGTTGGATGGAAGTATTTCAGATTGCATGTGAAAACCCCACACTGTACCCTAGAAGTGCATTAATGTACATAGTTACCATTCAATTAAAACAAAAAGAATTCTTTCCCCATTGAATGCTTTTGGCACTCTTGTTGAAAATCAGTTAACCATAGTTTATTTTTCCCTGGACTCTATTTGCATTATTACTCTGTAGTTTTCTTGTGATAGCTTTGGGTTTGATATCAAGAATGAGTATCATTCTTGTACCTTCTGCTTTAACCTGTCTATATTCCATTATATTTAATGTGAGTTTCTTGGAGAATAGGAATTAGGTTATTTTTTTAACTCTAAACTGAAAACTTGTGTTATAATTGGTGGTACGAGGCAATTTACATTTAACACAGCTATTGAAATGCTTAAATTTATATCTGTCACTGTATTGTTTTCTATTTCTTTCTGTTTTTCATTTTTTTCTTCTTTCCTGCCCTTTTCTTTTTTTATTCTCTTTCCCTCTCACTCTATACATATATGTACAAACACTCACATAGGCTCATGCCTGTAATCCCAGCACTTTGAGAGGCGAAGGTGAGAGGTTCACTTAAGGCCAAGAGTTATCTTAGCTGGGCATGGTGGCTCATGCCTATAATCTTAGCACTCTGGGAGGCCAAGGCAGATGGATTGCCTGGGCTCAGGAGTTAAAGACCAGTCTAAGTAAGAATGAGACCGCATCTCTACTAAAAATACAAAAACTAGCTGGGCATGGTGGAGGGCGCCTGTAGTTCTAGGTACTCAGGAGGCTGAGAAGAGGATGGGTTGAGCCTAAGAATTTGATGGTGCTGTGACACCACAGGACTCTACCCAGGGTGACTAAGACTCTGTCAAAAAAAAGAGAGAGAGAGACCATCTTGGGCAACATAGTGAGACCCTGTATCTATAAAAAAACCCAATTTTTTAAATTAATTAGGCATGGTGGTGTGCGCATGTTGTCCCAGCTGCTTAGGTGGCAAGGCAGGAGGATCACGTGAGCCTAGGAGTTCAGGGTTACAATGAGCTTTGATTGTGCTACTGCACTCCAGCCTGGGCAACAGAGCAAGACTCTGTCTCTTTAAAAAAAGGGGGGGGGGGCTCAGCACCTGTAACTCAGCAACTAGGGCACCAGCCACATACACCAGAGCTGGCAGGTTTGAATCCAGCCCAGGCCTGCTGAACAACAATGACAACTACAACCAAAAAATAGCCAGACATTGTGGTGGGCACCTGTAGTTCCAGCTTCTTGGGAGACTGAGGCAAGAGAATCGTTTAAGCCCAAGAGTTTGAGGTTTCTGTGAGCTGTGATTCCACAGTACTCTACCAAGGGTGACATAGTGAGACTCTGTTTCAGGAAAAAAAAAAAAACTTTTTTAAAATAAACACATTGTTGTTAGATTACTCTCTCTATATATATATACCTTTCTTTCACAGTGGATTTAGAATTAATATCTTACCACTTTAATGTGGTAAAACCTTACCAGATAGATCCCTTTCCTCTTATGTTATGGCTGTATTGTATCTATATACATAGAAGCTTCCATCAGACAATGTCATACCTTTTATTTCAGCCATTATAATTTCATATGTATAAAAGTACTTATATGTAAGAAAGTAAAGAATAATCTTTCTTATCTCTCTCTCTCTTTTTTTTTTTTTTTTGTAGAGACAGAGTCTTCACTTTATCGCGCTAGGTAGAGTGCCATGGCATCACACAGCTCATAGCAACCTCCAACTCCTGGGCCTAGGTGATTCTCTTGCCTCAGCCTCCTGAGTAGCTGGGACTATA
>NW_003852514.1:5339794-5345663 GCF_000181295.1 Otolemur garnettii | reverse complement strand
CTCCCAAGTAGCTGGGACTACAGGCGCCCACCACAACGCCTGGCCATTTTTTGGTTGCAGCCATCATTGTTGTTTGGCGGGCCCGGGCTGGATTTGAACCCGCCACCTTAGGTGTATGTGGCTGGCGCCTTAGCCACTTGAGCCACAGGCACCGAGCCAACACCCAGCTATTTTCAGAGACAGGGTCTCACTCTTGCTCAGGCTGGTCTGGAACTGGAGCTCTAGGAGTCCACCAGCCTTGGCCTCCCATAGTGCCTCCTAGCACCAGAGTAGATGCTTTCTTTATGATTCTTTTAGTTTACCTTCATTTGAAAATGTCTTTATTTTACTTTCATTCCTAAAGAGTATTTTTGCTGGGTATAGAATTCTTGGGTGACATTTATTTCAACACTTTAAAAATGTTGTTCTGCTTACTCTGGCCTCCATGTTTTCTGGTGAGAAATCCATAGTCTTTCAAACATTTGTTCCCCTACATGAAATGAATCATTTTTCTCTGGCTGATTTTAGAATTTTTCTAAGTCTTTCATTCTCAGAAATTTCTTCCTTTCCTTTCCCTCCCTCTCTTCTCTTTTCTTCCTTCTCTATGTTCCTTTCCTTCCTTCCCTTCTTTCTTTTTCTTTTTCATTTCCTTCCCTTTCTTTTCTTCTTTCCTCCTTCTTTCTCTTTCTCACCTTTCTTTTTTGTAGTGATGAGGTCTTGAATTCCTGGCTTCAAGCATTCTTCCAATTCAGCCTCCCAAAGTGCTAGGATTATAGATGTGAGCCACCACACTTGACTTTCAGAAGTTTCTAGGCTTAGATCTTTGTTGTTGTTAATTTATCCCATTTGTGTGGTTCACTGAGCTGCTTTTTTTTTTTTTTTTTTTTTTGTAGAGACAGAGTGTCACTTTACACCCTTGGTAGAGTACGATAAAATGAGACTCTGTCACTACACAGCTCACAGCAACCTCCAACTCCTAGACTTAGGTGATTCTCTTGCCTCAGCTTCCCGAGTAGCTGGGACTACAGGCACCTGCCACAACGCCCAGCTACTTTGTTGTTGTTGTTGTTGCAATTTGGCTGGGGCTGGGTTTGAACCCACCACCATTGGTATATGGGGCCGGCACCCTACACACTGAGCCATAGGCACCCCCTGAGCTTCTTGGTTTGTACATTTATATCTTTTCCCAAACTCATTAAATTTGCTAGCTCTGTCCTTTGTTATTTCCATTCTATCGTGCACACAGGTGGATTTTAAATTTGAGTTATTGTGTTTTTCAATTCTAAAATGTCCATTTTGTTCCCCTTTGTATCTTCTGTTTCTTACCTGATAATTTTTCTTTCTATTCATTTTAAGAATGTTCAGTGTTTGGGGAAGGCTGGTTATGAATGCTGCTTTAAAGTCTGTATCTGATAATTCCAATATGTGAGTAATGTCAGTGTGGGCTTCTGTTGATTGTCTTTTTTCTTCCATGTTAAAATTTTCCTGTTTCATACTCTGGGTTATTTCGGATTATATCCTTCATATTTTGAATATTATATTGAGATTCTGGACCTTGTTTAAACTCTAAACAGAATGTTGGTTGGTTCAGTGTTTGCACTACTAGTCACACTAGTCCTATGTCTACATTGGTCAGTCTGGGACCTATGGGTATGCATCCAGGCTCAGACCCCATGTGCACAGTTCAGCAGCAAGCCCACAAGTTCACATGTCACTCTATTGAATCACTCAACCCCTCTACTCTACTTTCCCTGACCCTTGATAGTTCCCTGGGGTGTCCCTTCCAAGACTTCCAGACAGAAATCAGAGGCTTGCTCTTCCCACCCTGTTGCATACTCCTATGCCTGCATCTAGGGCCCAGTGCAGAGGGAAGTAGAGTCCTAGCAGGTGGTTGTTCCATGTTCTTGGGGCTGTGGCTTCTCCAGTGAGAGGATAGGGCTTCCCTCTCAGGACTCTGATGCCTGCCCAGCTGATGCTGCTGTCACTGAGCCACTGCTGCTAGCTCTGTGTTATTGCCCAGGAGCTGGGATGGGGAAGAAAGGAAAAAGTGAGGATTCCCTCAACTCTCTGAGCTGTAGGGACTTCGTTTCTTGCTCCCTAGATAGATTCTCCTGGAGCCCTTTCTTCCCCACCATGTACACTTCAGGTTTCAAGCTGCCTTTGTGACCAGGGTAGGCAATACTGGAAGAAAAAGTGGTAACCTCCTCACTGTTCCATAGAACCTCGAATCTGGTCTTTTCTCATCCAGCTGCCATCCCCTGCATCTATCTAGGACTGGTCATGGTCAGTGGAGGAGACAGGCAAGATGCTCCCACCACCTTCCCAGGACCATGTACACCATCCACAGTGCCACACCCTCCTGCATGGAGGACCCAAGGGCAGGGCTTTACTTTTCCCACTGCTTTCCACTGCCCTCCCACACCCGATAGGCCCAGCAAACCCTTGTCAGATGAATCAAAGAGTTAAGCTAGGCTTGGTGCCCATAGCTCAGTGGTTAGGGCACCAGCCATATACACTAGGGCTGGCAGGTTCAAACCCAGCCTGGGCCTGCTAAACAACAATGACAACAACAACAATACAAAAATAGCTGGGCGTTGTGGCAGGCACTTGTAGTCTCAGCTACTTGGGAGGCTGAGGCAAGAGAATTGTTTAAGCCCAAGAGTTTGAGGTTGCTGTGAGCCATGATGCTATATCACTCTACCAAGGGAGACACAGTGAGACTCTGGCTTTTTTTTTTTTTTTTTTTGAGACAAAGAGTCAAGCTAGAGGCCAGGTACAATGGCTCACACCTGTAATCCTAGCACTCTGGGAGGCCAAGGAGGGCAGGTTGCTTAGGAATTCAAGACCAGTCTAAGCAAGAGTGAGACCCTGTCTCTAAAAATAGCCCAGTGTTGTGGCAGGTGCCTGTAGTGCCAGCTACTCAGGAAGCTCAGGCAAGAGGATTGCTTGAGCCCAAGAGTTTGAGATTTCTGTGAGCCAACTGAGGGCAATAAAGTGAAACTTGGTCTCCAAAGGAAAAAAAAAGTCAAGCTAGAACCAAGGCTCAGTCTTACTTCCCCAGTTCCGAACTACTGTCTCAGCACCTGTAGCTTAGCGGCTAGGGCACCAGCCACATATACTGGGGCTGGCAGGTTCAAACCCAGCCTGGGCCTGCTAAATGACTACAACAAAAAAATAGCTGGGCAGTGTGGCGGGTGCCTGTAGTTCCAGCTACTCGGGAGGCTGAGGCAAGAGAATTGCTTAAGCCCAAGAGTTTGAGGTTCTTGTGAGATGTGACGCCATAGCACTCTACTGAGGGTGACAGAGTAAGATTCTGTCTCAAAAACAAAACAAACAAAAAATCTCCTACTATTTGGGCTCCCCCTGCCTTCTTGACACTCCCCACTTGGTCAGAAGCAAGGCTTGTGTCTCTCTAGTCTCATGGCTCCTTACCACCTATTCTGCCATGGGCCCAGCTGACCAGACTTATTCTTACCTGAACCAAAGCTGTCACCTCCCCCAGGGCATTCACTTCTGCCTCTACAGTGCTGCCAGTTGACTTTAAAATATGACCACTGGCTAGAGACAGTGGCTCACACCTGTAATCTTAACACTCTGGGAGGCCAAGGTGGTGGATTGATTGAGCTAAGGAGTTCCAGGTCAGCCTGAGCAAGAGTGACACCTGTCTCTACTAAAAAAAAGAAGAAGAAAAAAAAGAAAAATTAGCTGGGCCTGGTGGCATATGCCTGTAGTTCTAGCTACTGGGGGGGAAGAGGGATGGTTGAAACAGGAGAATCATTTGAATCCAGGAGTTTGAGGTTGCTGTGAGCTAAGCTGATGCCATGGCACTCTAGCCTGGGCAACAGTGTGAAACTGTCTCAAAAAAATAAGATATGACCATGTTTCAAGCTTTCCAGCGATCACTATTGTTGGGACACAAAGCCTACCTCTCTGCCATGCACCCCTAAGGGCCTCTTCACCATTCTAGGGCTTTGGTCTTTCCTGGCCTCTCTGCCTGATACATTACCCTTATAGACTCAGCTAAGTCTTTTACTTTCTGCTGTTTCCACTCAAATGTCCCTCAGGAGGACGGTTCCTGAGGGCCTCATATTCTGCTTGCCCAAAGTAGCTGCTATCTCCACTGCCATTTCCCCCAGCCCACTGCATCCCTTCCTAGGACTTCACAGTGAGCCTGTTCCACTGGGGTGTGATTCCCCTCTCCCACTGGAATATGGGTTTCCTGAAGTGTGGCTCCTGCTAGCCCCAAGGGCATGGTCCTCAGTAATGTTTATTTGAACCTGAGAGTCAACTCATGACCAAAACAAAAAGATCAGGAGACTCTTGTGCTAGCCTGGGGGCGCAGAGCCTCTCCCCAGCTGGACTAGTAGGGATGGAGGGAGGTGTGTTGAGGGTATCTTGTGTGTTCAGGACCAGGTCTCAGAGAGGTGGCCAGCCCCTCTGCTGGCCTCCCACCTGCCCTCTCCTGCTATCAGAAGCATGGCAAATGAGGGTGAGGTCACTGGAGTGGGGAGGTAGGAGGCTGTATATGGAGCCTGTGCCCAGGAGTCTGGCCAAGGCCACTTGTGAGGGCTGTAGCTGCAACCCTGCTCCTCATGGTCTCCTCCCACCTGGGCCAGCAGCCCTTGTCTTCAGCCTGAATGCAGAAATGCTGGGCCTAGACTTGGTTCCAAGCCACCCACATTGCCCCTCAGTTTATGTGCAGGTCCTGCTGCTAAGCTGAGCATGTCCCTAGTAATCAGTACTTATGGTGGTCCTCAGTTCCATCCCCAGGTAGGAGGGACCCTTGGGGGGCATGACTCTTGGATTCCTTTTTCAAGGTGGTTTCAGCTGAGGAGTGAGCATGACTTAGACAAAGAGGGGTGGGGTGAGAGTCTGAGGCAGATGTGGACAAGACCTTGACAAAGGGACCCCAGAAGAGGAAAGGGGACTCTTTCCCCTGGTCCAAGAAACCCAGCTGGGCCCCAGCACCTTACTTCTACTACTGTCTGATAGCCTCTCTTGCAAGGCCAGACCTTTCTCCCCAAAGTTGGGGCCTGCACTGGCTCCCCTGGCTCTCCTCCTCTGTCCCTTGAGGGACCCCCTCCGGCCTGGCTGCCAATCACAGGCTCCTTCAGGGGCCAGCCTATGGCCACAGCTGGAGCAAAGGGGGCGTGCAAGGGAGCCAAAGAGGTCAGGGTGTCTTATGAAGGCCTTCACCCATACAGAACTCTTCAATCCAGGTTGAGCAGAGCAAAGCCACTTGGGGACCCTCCTGGCAACACAGATATATATGTACATATGTGTACACACAACACACATGTACATGTGCACTTCCATGCATATGACACCCATAGTAGAGACATACACAAGCACACATGTTCACATAGCACAGATGTGTTGCTACACATGTACAAATACACATGTGCACACATGCAACGCATCCCTACATGTGTGGACAGACAACACAGACCTACAGATGCCTGCATATGCGTCACACACTCCTTGGCTTCCCTTAACAACACACAAATTTCCTTACTGAGATGCAGACTTGTCCCTAGTTGTGTTGAATGACCAGGAGAAAGGGGCTGGGATTTTTTTTTTTTTTTTTTTTTTTTTGCAGTTTCTGGCCAGGGCTGGGTTTGAACCCTCCACCTCCAGCATGTGGGGCTGGTGCCCTACTCCTTTGAGCCACAGGCGTCACCCCTTTGGCTGGGACTTTTCTTGTGCCTGTCTGAGCAGGGAAGGGCAGATGGGGCCACCAAGAGTCCCAACCTTTAGCCGGGTGTTGTGGGCGCCTGTAGTCCCAGTTATTTGGGAGGCTGAGGCAAGAGAATCACCTAAGCCCAGAAGTTGGAGGTTGCTGTGAGCTGTGTGATGCCACGGCACTCTACTGAGGGCAATAAAGTGAGAC
>NW_003852514.1:5330459-5339774 GCF_000181295.1 Otolemur garnettii | reverse complement strand
AAAAAAAAAAAAAAAATAGAGTCCCAACCTGAAGGAGTCTGCCCCTGTAGAGCCCTTCCATTCCTGCTGCCCGGACCCGCCTAGCCTGGGCCCTGGGCTGGTTGTAGACAGGCCACCTGAGTCCAGGCCAGAGCTGGTGGTTGTGGGGGCTATTTTAGGCACAGTTCCTTGGCCAGTAGCTCCCTCTTCACCGGCAGCTCTACTGGCCACCAGCAGTCTGCCCAGAATGCTGATTGGCAGTTGGCTGCAGTGGGGGCTGGGGATGACTGTTATGAGCTGGAGGTGCTGCACTGCAGCTGTTCAGAGTCCCTGTTGTCTCTGCTGCCACCATGGCCACCCACCGTCTTGTGATGGTCCGACATGGCGAGAGCACCTGGAACCAGGAGAACCGTTTCTGTGGCTGGTTTGATGCAGAGCTGAGTGAGAAGGGGGCCGAGGAGGCCAAGCGGGGAGCCAAAGCCATCAAGGATGCCAAGATGGAGTTTGACATCTGCTACACCTCAGTGTTGAAGAGGGCCATTCGCACCCTCTGGGCCATCCTGGATGGCACAGACCAGATGTGGCTGCCCGTGGTACGCACCTGGCGCCTCAACGAGCGGCACTACGGGGGTCTCACGGGCCTCAACAAAGCAGAGACGGCCGCCAAGCATGGTGAGGAGCAGGTGAAGATCTGGAGGCGCTCCTTTGACACCCCACCGCCCCCCATGGACGAGAAGCACCCCTACTACAACTCCATCAGCAAGGTGAGCTGTGCAGTGAAGGTCTCTGGGAGGTGGCAGGGTTGGGACCCTGGGAGGGAGCCAGCTGTCTAGGGAGGGAACGGTAGCATTCTGTGTTCCCCAGGAACGTCGGTATGCAGGCCTGAAGCCTGGGGAGCTGCCCACGTGTGAGAGCCTGAAGGACACCATCGCACGGGCCCTGCCCTTCTGGAATGAGGAAATTGCTCCCCAGATCAAGGCTGGCAAGAGAGTGCTTATTGCGGCCCACGGGAACAGCCTGAGGGGCATCGTCAAGCACTTGGAAGGTAAGGCCCACCCTCGGGAGTGTGCCAGCCCAAACTTCTCACTTGAGCCCAAGTTCCCAGTGCCTGGTGGAGGCAGGCTTCCAGACATGGGGCTTTCAAACTGTTGATTAGGGAAGGCTGAGTAACCATTTAAAAAATAGTTTTCTGATGCTTTAGCTTCTGTGTAGGACACCACGTAAAAGCTTTTACTTCATTTCTGCAGAGGACACCCTGTAAAGTGCTTCCTTCTGCAGGCTGTGGGTTAAAAATCTGGACAGCACTGACGGGGGCCCAGGCCATTCCTGGGAGGAAGGGCCACCAAACAGCGCTGTCTGCAGAGAGTGGAATCTTGCCCAAACTGGGAAACACCCAACTGGGAAAAAGAATGACCCCAACTCAGAGAATTTGCCCCCAAATTCTGGTTTACAGTGGGACCCTGGACAAGCCACTAAAGTTGCTGGGGTGGCAGGAGCTACTCGGGATCCTAGTACTTCCTGCCTCTTGATGTAGGCCCAGCTTGGACCCAAAGAACTCCTGCTCATTCCCCCTTTGTCTCCCTACACACACCCTCTCCCAGCAAAGGCAAAACCAGTCAAAAGAGGGGCAAAAAGGCCTGACAAACAGCCCTAAGGGTAAAGCACAAGAGACCTTCCCTACAAAGGACCTGGCCCCTCCACTGCCTAGACACCAGGGCAGTCTAAATTTAGCATCTGAATAACCTTCAAGTTTGCTGGGACCCTGGAAAGCCAAGAAGGGAGCAGGGTGTGCCCCAAATCTCTTGCTCCTGAGGGCTAATGGGCAGCTAGCCAGAGCACTCAGCCTGTCCCCAAATCTGCTAGTGTACCCACAGCACTTCACACCTGGCACTGCCACCCCTCCCTTCTGGGAGCTTCACTTGCCCCATGTGCTTCTCATAACTGGGTCTGCAGGAAGGGGATGTCCCAAGGTGAATGCAGGATTTTGATGTGAGTCAGGGTGTCCCTCACTCCCCAGAGAACATCCTCTTAAGGCCTTTTTCTTGCACAGAGGGGGGGGTGAGGTGTTGTGAACACCAAAGGTCGAGCTACTATTCCCAGCACAGGGGCTACAGGAGGCAGGCAGGGTCAGGTTTCAGTCTGGCACCGCCTCCCCTGTACCTCCTCAGCAGGCCTATCTCCCTGTTCCTCCTTCAGCCCCCTTCCTCGCCTTCTCCTCTGCTCAGGATGTCTACAACTGGGAACACCCTAAAACCAAACAGCTAATGTCTCTCCTGACCATCAAATTCTGACTGGCCAGGCTTCACCCTGGGCTGAGTTTGGGGATGGCACACCTCAGGCCACAGCCATTTAGGCAGGGACAAGGTTCCCATGTGATTTACCACTAACAGGCTCTTGGTCAACTCAGTTTTGCCTCGATCATTAGGTCCATTTCTGTGACTTTACTCTCTGGACTGGGAGGGTGATGTCAGGTGGGACTGGCTCTGTGGCCTATCAAGGTCACAGCACCTGCTGTATGGCAGGGGGTGCTAAGGATGCCTGTACCTCCTGTCCAGGGATGTCAGACCAGGCCATCATGGATCTGAACCTGCCCACGGGGATTCCCATCGTGTACGAGCTGGACCAGGCACTGAAGCCCACCAAACCCATGCAGTTCCTGGGTGATGAGGAGACAGTGCGGAAGGCCATGGAAGCTGTGGCTGCCCAGGGCAAGGCCAAGTGAGGGGTGGGCTTGGGCAATAAAGGTGCCTCCTCCACTGCCTGGGGTCAGTGTGGCTAGGCATGCTAGGTTCTTTAGGCTGGCTCCTCAGGCCTGGCCTCTGGGGCCTGACCTGCCCCTGTTCACCCCCACCAGTAACTGTGGACCCCAGGAACCACGGTACAGCTATCCCCACAAAACCCATGTCACCAGGGGCAGGAGCCCAATTGCCTATCCAGTCATCAGGCTTCTGAGCGAGGGATGCATCCACCCCAGAAATTTACACTCTGGACAAACCCCTTTGGTGACCCTGAAGCATCAGGGCCATTTGATAACAATGTTCTAGAATCAGTGTGCTTGGGGCCACTTAGGGAGAAGAGGCCAAGAGACCCAGCTCTTCCTGTGGGAAACAAGGAATGTACCAAGGACACTACTTCTCTGCCATCTTCCTACAAAGGACGGGTGCTCCGCTGGTGTCCCTGTAGACCCCAGGATGGCACCTTGAGCCCCACATCTTGGATGGGACAGACAAGCTTATAGGAGCCTCAGAGCTAGCAACTTAGAGCCACAGCTGGAGAGGGGGACTGTAGAGGGGCCACCATCTTCATGGGAGAGAAACCAGGAAGCTTGGTAAGAAAAGAGAGAGGCCTAAGGGGCAGGAAGGATAGAGAAGGGCTTGGGCTCAGTAGACTCCTCAGTGCAGCCTTCATCCTATGCAGCCAGCAGGTGGGGCTGGGAGTTGAATGTGTCTGCCTAGCACATCCCAGGGCAGAAGTGACTCTAATTCTCCAGATGCTTGGTGTATACCTCATTCCACACATGCACTCTGTCCCTTGTAAGCAGAGGCTCCCTGAGGCAGGTAGCAGGCCAAGCAGCCCTTGGGCCCTTGGCCTTTCCCAAGGGAATCAGAACACAGGAGGGCTCTAGCTCCAGTCACATCGTCACGTTGACACTCTTCCTATCAGCAGCTGCACAGGTCTGAGGATACATGCACACACGTGTCCACCCTAGACACAGGGCAGCTCAGAGCTGGGAACGTGTGTGAACCCAACTGGCAATTCTTAGATTAAATGCAGGTTTGTTCTTCAAAGACACAGATGGGCTGGGACAGAAAATAGGGGCAGACAACAGGTAAAGGCCACTCTGTGTTACTTTTCCTGAAGCCAGAATCAGCTGAGGTGCACACTGGGGCCGCAGACATGAGTGAGCCACACAGAAGAGCACATTGTGTCTGTTGTTTTCACGTACCCAGAGATGGAGGGTTGGTCATCCTTGTCCCTACTTCCCATAGCTCAGGCAGAGGGACAGAGAAATGGAGCAGGGGCACAGGGGAGGTTCCAGTAAGATGGCTTCCCCACTCAAAATTGTCCTATCACTCTGACTATGTGCACACATTCCGCTAAAAGCAATTTTCTAAGGTCATTCTAAACAGCCACCAACCCCTGCAAGCATGAGAAAAAGAAGCCAAATGTAGAAGGCAGCTGGGAGCCTCCAGATGCCTCTGCTCAGAGCCCCTGCCCCCAGCTTGGCAGTGGACTCTCAGAGGTCACCAAGGGGCTGGCCACAGGCAGAAATCGGCTCAATTTCCTGTTGGGGTCAAGGGCCAAGCTGCCTGAAAGGATCTGGAAGGCTGCAGGAAGCATGTCTGGAAATCACCAGGTAATTGCTGCATCTAGGTGACAGGCCGAGCCACCCAAGCCCAGGAACCCTGAAGCTTTGTCCTCATTAGGGATTCCAATCCTCAAAGAGCCAAACTTAACTCTCAGGCCACCTCTTCTAGCAATAAGGAAGCCATGTCTGAGAGGGAAGGGAAGAATGGGCCTCAGCCTCATTCAATGAGCTCCACATAGTTGGCAGGGAACATGCCAAAGTGGCCATCTGGCCCATAGCCACGCCACCAGCCTTCATCGATCACCTCGATGCCTGTGATGAGATTCTCAGGGTCAAAGGAGATCTCCGTGTCATCAGCTGCAAGAAGGGCAAACCCAGATGCTGCATCAGGGTCCCCTCTGACAACTCAATCCCCCAGCTTGCCTGCTCGGGCAGCCCCCAGCACACCTCACTGTACTCTGCTTCCTCCTTGGAACTATCCCTCAGACATCCTGCTAAGCCTCTGCCTAAGAGGAGCTGTATGTTGTGACCATACCCCCAGGGCACACCTTCCTACAAAGAGTCCCCTGCAAAAGGCTGGAGTAGCCTTTTGCACCAGCCTACTCCCTGGAGAGCCTCTGTTCCCTTCCCCCAAGACCTCCACCCAAGGATGCCTGGGGAACCAGCAGCCAGGCTTGGCCCACCTGCCTAGTCTGACCTCTGGGTTCTATAAGGATGGCAACCCAGATCCCCACTGGTGACCAGTGAATAGCTGCCTGGAGCACGTGGGCAGGCCTAAGCTGTGTGGGACAGGTGCTCCAGTGCCACAGTCATCCCATGGCAGAGGTGTTTCTCCCCTAAAGGCACTTCCTACCTTCCTAACTTCTCAGTGCCATCCTCCCCATACAGCCCCAGACCCTCCTGTCTGCTAACTCTGTGATTGCCAGACCAGAGCACCTTACCTGCTTGGTAGTCGTACAGGGCCCGGGCACAAAGCCCTTGCCCACTGAGCCCCTGGCCTTGCATATGAAGGTCAATGTGCCCAGAGCCAACATCTTGCTGCTGTACCTGACCAAGGACAAGAAGATATTACCCCAGACTCAGCTCAACACCCAGTCCTTGTCCCACGAAGCTCAGGTCAAGATGGGAGGGCACAGAGGGAAACCAGACTATGGGCTTAGGGGTTACTGCTGTCCCCACCCAACCACTGGGTATAAAAGTCACAGGGCAGTGGCAAATATGCAGCTGTGGGCTACAAGGTGCTCTCCCCACCCAGCATCTCTCATAGTGTGGTGTCTGCCCAGGGACTTATGGCAAAGGGATGCTGCAAAAATTAAAATAATCCACATGTGCTTTAAAACCCACAGCATGCCCCAGGAAACTGAGGTGTCCTTTGATCAGTGTTCCTGAGTGTGCAGCCCCTTCGTGGTCCCACCTCCACTGCAGGGGACCCACCAGTGGGGGCTCCTCATAGAGGGTCTCTTGCTCTGGGGGTTCCTCATACACGGTCTCCTCTTCCGCCTGCACCAGACATGGAGGAATGCTGGGCGCCAGCTCCTCATAGAGATCTGCACCAGGAATGCAGAGTTCTGACTCCCACATGTCCCCCTTCTCCACCATTGTCCCCTTCCAGTGTCCCCATAAGGAACAAGTGCCTTGCCTGTCCTGGGCCTTGGGATAGCAGGAGTCGGCTCTCTGCTGAAGGGAGTCTCTGGCTGGGTGAACTGCTTCTGCAGGAAGGGGCTCCGCAGCTTTCCTGCAAACCGGGCAAACGACACACACAACACCACCTCAGAAACATCATCTGGTGTGTACACACATCCCTGGTATGCTCACAGCAGGCTCCTGGGACTTGTCCCAGCTTGCACAGGCACAGAGACCCAGTGGTGTGTGGTGAGCTGGTGAACGGTGCAGCCCTGTGTTCTTTGGGGGCCAAAGTGGTGACCAGTACTGTTGATGACGAAGTCGAGAGCAAAAGAGGATACCTAGGCCCAAGTCCTTCCTCCTCTCTCACACATCCTGGCCACCCTCTGATATGTATCTGTCACCTGCCCATAGGTCCTACATAGGTCCCACGTTTTCCCTCAGCCTGCCCTGCCTTATGGCCAGGCACAGAGGGAGGTCTCACCTGGCTGAGGGCTGGAGACGGAGGTGGTGGACATGGCCCTCTCCTTCTGCTTGAAGATCTCCCTCGCATGTGTGGTTTGTGGGCTGGCAGACTTTTGGAGGGGAGCACATGTTGACTTTGGCAGTGGGCAAGAAACGCCACTGCCCCTCCCCAGATGGCAGCCCCTCAAAGGTATATGTGGGGTTCACAGGGCCCCTCCCAGGACCCGGGAGTGGCATTATGCAGCTCCTGCACCCAGATTCCAATCTGCCTTAGCTGGCTGCAGGGTAGCCTCTACTGAGGCCTGGGCTGAGCCCTCACCCTGAGACCAAAGACTGCCCCACATGACTATGACAGGCCTGAATGAGAAGGGCAACCACATCTCACCTGCTCCACTCTGTTCCTTGAAATTATGTCTTGCTGCTGCTCACATGTCCCTCTGGGAAGAGAGGGAGGAAGTCATAGCTAAGCCCCTTGTGACGTGCCCCTCAGTCATCCTTGTCTCTGCAGGATGAGTGAATGCTGGGGCTGGGCTCCCCAAGTCCCCCACAAGCCCCCACCTCCAGCTCACCTGTCCTGATAGCGCTGTTCCCGGCATGCAGCCTCACGTAGCTCCCGCTCCTGGCACTCCTGTTCTAGCTGCCTCTGCGCCTCCTCAGCCCGCCGCTTCTCCTCTAGCCTCCGGTTTTCCTCTTCCTTCTGCAGAGAAAGGCTCCACCTCAGCCCCATGCTGCCCCTCAGTCTCACCTTGTCCTGGATTGGGTCCCACAGGCATGTGGTCAAGGGTGGGAGCCAGAGCCAGTCACTTGCCAAGCTTGGACTTGACTCATCTACACCCTAATCTGACCATCTATAAACCGGTGCTGAGGAAACCAGATGCTGTTTTGAGAAAACTGAGATGTCAAGCAGTGCTCTTTCCTCCATATGCCTAGTCCTCCCCAGCAGCACTCACCTCAGCTTTGGCCCAGAAGCTGTCTTTGCCAACTCTTTTGATCTCAGATACAGCATTGGTTTTCTGGTACACAGAGCCCTATAGGGAACAGAGCACTCACTAGTTACCCAGGCGCAGGGATGGGAGGTCAGGCCTACAGACACCAAAGGTAGGTTGAATTCACTAGATTCTCAAGAGCACAGGGGACAGCTGCTAGGACTGGACCCAGCAGAGGCAGCAGAGCCTTGTCCATTGACTCCAGACAGCACTGTAGTCGTATCTGGTGGCACCTGGCCCTCATAAATGGGGGCCATGGCAAGAAAGGCCCCTGCAATCCCATCTGCATACTCAGGAACAACGAGTATTTCTGGCTAGGGGCCACTCCCCAACAGCCTAGTAGTGTAACAGCATCTACAGCAGTGGTTCTCAACCTTCCTAATGCTGCAACCATTTAATACAGTTCCTCATGTTGTGGTGATTCCCAACCATAAAATTATTTTCGTTGCTACTTCATAACTGTCATTTTGCTATGGTTATGAATCGTAATGTAAATATCTGCTATGCAGGATGTATTTTCATTGTTATAGAGGGGTTGCAACCCACAGGTTGAGAACCACTGATCTACAGGAATCACCATTGATCCCAACTGCATACACGTATGAGGATGCAGTTCCCAGCTGTCGGCTCCTCCTAGCAGCAGGTATCTCATGACTTGGAGGGGCCTGCTCTGGCTTTGGGCTCTACCCTCATGCTGCCTGAAGTTCCTCCACAGCAGCTATCTCCAGGACGTACTGGTGCTGTGGCCTGGAGGGCAGCTGGACAATCACATCCTATAGAGCCTTCACCACAACCACACAGAGTGGACTCCAGACAAAGGCTTCAGGACAGTTCATCCAACTACCAGGTACGGCCTCAGAGCAACCACTTCTGCCCATCTGTTAATGGGCACCCACCACAGTGTAGGGGGTTAAGATCAGATGATGGGGAGTTAACATCAGAGGAAGGCAGGGCTCAGCTGGCCTGGATGCCGAGAACTCGCATTCCTTATCCCCCACCCTTGAGCCCACAGTAATAACAGGGTAGGTGATGGGAAGGCAGCACTTACCACTGGGGCTTGGGGCCCCATGTCCTGGAAGCGGCCACTCTCCCTGTGAAAGCTGTAATTGGCACCAGAGGCCTTGGCTACCTTCTCCATGATGCACTCAGGCTCCACATCTTCCTCAGCCCGTGCATTGATGGTCACATGGGCCCCCTGTGGCAGGAGCAATATTTGAAATAAAGGCTTTGTAAGACAACATGCACACAGGCCAATCTCCTGTCAGTCCACACAGTGCAGGCCACCACTGCGTAAGACTGGAGGGTCAGGGAACTGGAAGGCACCAGTCTGGCTGCTGGGAACTGAGGCAAGAGTTCCCCATAAGGGCTCAAACAACCTGGAGCAAACCCTCTCATACCCATCCCATCTCGTGAGAGGCCCGTGCCTCCATGTAATGCCCAGTGGTTCGTTCTTTAGATGAGGTTCATTCCCTGCTACAGGTCAGCAGATGGCTCAGAAATGATCTGCGTGAAAAGCATTCCTTCTAATCAGTGAAAACCAACTTTAAATGCCATCTGGAGACCACAAAAGACCCTGAATAGCCAAAGCAATCCTGAGCAAAAAGAACAATGCTGAAGGCTTCATACTAACCTGATTGTAAATTATAATACAAGGCTCCAGTAACTAAAACAGCATGGTACAGGCATAAAAACAGATACACACACAAATGGAACGGAAGAAAGAATCTAGTAATAAATCCATACATTACAGCTAACTCATTTTTGACAAAGGCACCAAAAACCTACATTGGGGAAAGAACAATCTCTTTAAAATGGTGCTGGGAATGGAATACCCATTTGCAGAAAAATGAAATTAGATTCCCATCTTTCACCATAGGAAGATCAATTCAAAAAGAAATAAAGACTTAACTGTAACACCTGAAACTATTTTTTTTTTTTTTTTGAGACAGAGCC
>NW_003852514.1:5312636-5328707 GCF_000181295.1 Otolemur garnettii | reverse complement strand
TTTTTTTTTTTTTTGAGACAGGTCTCACTCTTTTGCCTAGGCTAGAGTGCACTGGTGGCAGTGGCATCATCATAGCTTACGGCAACCTCAGACTCTTGACCACAAGCAATTTTTTTTTTTTTTTGAGACAGAGTCTCCCTATGTGAGTGCCGTGGAGTCACAGCTCATAGCAACCTCAAACTCTTGGGTTTAAGCAATTCTCTTGCCTCAGCCTCCCAAGTAGGTGGGACTACAGGCACCTGCCACAATGCCTGGCTATTTTTTTGTTGCAGTTGTCCTTGTTGTTTAGCTGGCCCAAGCAAGGTTCAAACCCACCACCCTCAGTGTACGTGGCTGGCGTCATAACCACTGTACTATGGGTGTGAGCCAGGCCTCAAGAAATTTTCCTGCCTCAGCCTTCTGAGTGCCAGGAGTACATGTGTGAGCCACTATGCCCTGCTAGGGGAACTTTTACATGCTGTTAATGGGAATGGAAATTAGTATAGCCATTATGGAAAACAGTATGAAGGTTCCTCAGAAAACTAAAAATAGAACTGCCGTATGATCCAGCAATCACAGTGGGTATATATCCAAAAGAAAAGAAATCAGCATATCAAAGAGATAGATGTCTGCATGCCCATGTTTACTGAACATTCATTATTCACAACAGCCAAGATATGAAATTAACCAAAGTATCCATCAATGGATGAATGGGTAAAGAAAATGTGGTGTATATACACAATAGAATACTATTTGGCCATAATAATGAATGAAATCTTGTCCTTTGCAATAACATGGATGGAACTGGGGGTCATTATGTTAAGTGAAATAGCCAGGCAAAGAAAGATAAATTTAAAAAAAGAGAGAGAGAGAGAGAGAGAAAGACAAATATCACATGTTCTCACTTATATGTGGAAGCTAAAAAAAGTGGATCTCATGGAGGTAGAGAATAGAATGGTGGTTACCTGAGGTCGGGAAAGAGATTGGAAAGAAAGAAGAGAAGCTGATTAATAGATACGAAAATACAATTACATAAAATAAGTTGTAGTATTTGAAAGTACAACAGGGAAATTATAATTAGCAATGGTTTGTGTATTTCAAAATACTAATAGAGAAATACTGTAATGTTCTGGACACAAAGAAAAGAAAAATATTTGAGATGATATGCTAATTACATTGCTTTATTATACACTGCATATAGGTATCAGAATACCACATGTACCTCAAAAATATGTACAGCTATTTTATATCAATTTTTAAAAATACTGGGTGGAAAATGCCTTCTGGAAAAAAGCACATTTTCTACAAAAGGAGAGCCATTGATTTTTTCCTAAGAAGCCAGATCCATGACCTTATTCACTGTTACTATACAAGTTGCATATCCTTAACCCTAAAATGTGAAATCTTAAATCTTCCAATGAGAATTTTCTTTGAGCATCATGTCAGCACTCAAAAAGTTTGTGGAGTATTCTGGTTTTGAATTTTTGGATTAGGGATGCTAACCTATTAAGTATATAATGCAAATATTAAAAAAAATCCAAATCCAAAACACTCTGGTCCTAAGCTTTTGAGATAAAGGATACTCAACCTGTATACCCAACGAAGCTTGAAATCTTTTTCAGCTCCTAAATGGAGAAACTGAGGTATTTCTAAAGAAATGTTAGCAGAACTAGAAATCAAAGTCCTGAGTCTCTTTGCCACTAACCAAAGAAATGCAAAAGGTCATCTGACAAGTAAGCTGTTTAGAGTGATCATGAAGCAAAATGGAACCCAGGGCCCAGCCTTCCCAATGGACCAGCTGTAGTACAGTCCTTCATTCCACCCAGCTGAGGCCAGCCTGCAGGTGGCACCTGCCACGCACTGACCTCCCTTGCACTTGCTGAGAGTAGAGCATCCTATGGTCATGCCCTAAAAGCCAGACAGAGCTTTAGTTGTGAGCACGTCTGACTCCAGCTTTGCTTCCCACTTGCTCACACCCAGGAACCTGGGGGAGTTCCAGCCTAGGGGGGCTGTTCAGAGTGGAACAGGTCTTGACCAGCCTCACCTTCAGGAAGTTGGCCATTGTGCTGACGTGGCTGGCGCAGGCTCCCTTCCGCACATCGTTCACACCCTCACCTGTCTGCAACACAAGCACATCCAGCATGACCAAAGCCACTTCCCTCTCTTGGGGACCCAGAGGCTTCCATATGCTCCAGAAAAGAGAATATAGCAACCCCCAAAGCAGAAGCCATTCTTTTTCTTTTTTTTGAGAGAGAGCCTCAAGCTATTCCCCTGGGTAGAGTGCCGTGGCATCACAGCTCACCACAACCTCCAACTCCCGGGCTCAAGCGAGTCTCCTGCCTTAGCCTCCCAAGTAGCTGGCACCACAGGCGCCTGCCACAATGCCCAGCTATTTTTTTGGTTGCAGCCGTCGCTGTTTGGTGGCCCGGGCTGGATTCGAACCCACCACCTCAGGTGTATGTGGCTGGTGCCTTAACCACTTGAGCCACAGGCGCCGAGCCAGCAGAAGCCATTCTTCTGTGTCACACAGGTGAGGTTAGTTCCCATACCCCCAAGGGGCTTGTGAACATTTCCTGGGCAAGACGGCTACTGGTTTCCACTGTGATGGATTTTTCCTGAGTTTTCCTGGTCCCCACTAAGGAGTTCTGTTCTGCTGGAGCCCCTATGCCCCCACTCCAGACTCCTGCATACTCCCTCAGGTCCTCTACTCCATCAGAACAACTGCCATGAAGGGGATAGGACAAGAAGTTCTCATCACCGTGTTTATTCCACTGTGCAGGAATAATTCTATGTTTGGAAGGTTAATTCTGCATAGCAAAGACAGTTATTTTGGGGGCTGGAATGAATTACCTGACTATTCTGTTCATTCACCAGCTCTGAACTGTTCTGTTCATCTACTAAGTTGTGCTTGTAACACTCCATTCCTGATGTCAAGTCAGAGCAGCAAAGAAGACAATGGTTGTTTCCTGGGTCACATCTAGATGAAACAAGTTCCACATACCCAATTGATGAGGACAAACTTGGGCAGGCCGGAGTTAGGGTCCTTTACTCTGCAGAAGCCGTACATCACCTTCCCACTGTTGAGCTCCTCCACCATCTCATCCAGGCCACCCTCTGCAACAGGGTCATGAGGAAGGTCAGAGGCAGCCCCAGGACTTCCTGCTGGTCCTGGCCCCTATTCAACCAGGAACTGAACTCAGGCTACCCTAAACAAGGCTTCTGATCCCTGCTTGCATCAGCATCTTCCTGGGGACATGTTTAAAGTCAGATTTCTGTCCCCCACCCCCACTAAGCTGACATATGAGAGCTGGGTGAAACCCAGGAGTCTGCAATTCTGGCAAGCACTCAGGTGGTATTTTTACCCATGCTAGTTTAAAAACCATTCCTCTAAACCCACAGGTAATTCTGGAAATTAAAAACCTCACTTCCACTGCAAATTAGCCACCAGGTTTCCAAATGGTAGATTTCTACATCAATTTTATTGTTGCCTGGACTCCACAAAGGGCCACATTATGGTAAAGCCTGTTGAGTCACCCCTACCTTGCCTGTGCTCATTTAGACTCCAGGACCACCCAGATAGTTGGACCAGATGGAGCATCCCACATCTACATAACTGGCTCAGACCTCATAAACTCTTAGACAGAGGATGGTCTGATGGGGCTCCAGGATGCCTTAAACCATTCTCCCCTGACACTAAGACACAGCTCCCATCTTTCCCAGGTTATAGAGAGGAGGAAATGATCAGATTTTTAGCTATAGGGTTCCACAGAACTTGGGACAGTTCAGAGTCCCCACTCTGGAGATAGCAACCTGCTACATTTGCAGCATAGTCCTGTTTTGTGCCATTGGGGATAACAATAGGAAACTTGGGTTGATCCCTGCAACTGCCAGTTGGCAGGCATATCATGTGAGTCTAGTTCAATGGCCATACTTCTAGAAAGAAGATGCTTCAGGGAGAAGAGGCTGTGAGAGGAAGGGGCTTTCTACCAATAGTCACCAAGGTGACTCCAAACACTCACCAAACAATGAAGCCTTGTCTAGCTCAGGACAGAGGCAGGGGCCATGTGAACTCCAGAGGAGGAGCAAACTGGCCTTGAGGATGCAAAGCAGTTGGGATATCAGCTGGGAGGCCATGGGTCACACCCACTGTGTATGGCCCAGCCAACTATGACAGCCTCTGCCCAATAAACTGTCTGTAACTGTAGAGACAATCCATAGATGTCTTCCTTATGACTGTGCTGTCAACGCTTCTTCCTAGTGAGGGTGGGTCTCTTCATATACTTGGTCCATGGCCAGAACAGGACAGAGGCAGAGGAGGACATGTCTGCAGACCTTCTCTGCCAGCACCAGCCCTGGGGCTGGCATCCTTCCCGCTGCCCAGTACAGTTTGCCAATGAGCTGGAGAGGGCCAGCCTATTCTCCCTCTCAGCTCTCCCAAACCAGACACAGATAAAGTGCCGCCCTCCACCTTCAGTGGAGAAAGTCAAGGAGGAATTTTTTTTTTTTTAATTTATTGTTGAGGATTCATTGAGGGTACAAGAAACCAGGTTTCACTGATTGCATTTGTTAGGTAAAGTCCCTCTTACAATCGTGTCCTGCCCCCAAAAGGTGTGGCACATACCAAGATCCCACCCCCCTCCCTCCTTTCTCTCTCTGCTATTCTCTTCCCCACCAAGGAGGAATGTTTTTATTTATAAACATCTGGAACCCAACGCCCACCAGAAGTGGCCAGTGAGTACTGGAGGCCTCATGCTGTTTAATGCACTGAGGTGGCCAAGGGCTCTGGACACCGGTCTTGCTGCTGCCGGTCCACGTCTCAATCATGGAAGTCAGGGTGGGTCTGCAGGAGGAAGGCTTGGCCCTACTCCCCACCCTCAATGGGGGAAGGTGTCACTACAGTTGAGTCACATGCAGGTGTGCTAGTTCCCTTCCTCCCACTGCAATGCTGACGTACTATGCAAGATAGACTGCTACGCAAAGATAGACTGCCGACAGTGAGAAACCTCTCTTCTTTGTACACTTCACCCTTCTGTCTCTTGTTGCCCAATAACCCTTTTGGGATTGTACTCACCCCCAGTGCCAGCCACTCGGATGTCATTGCTGTTGCCTTCATAGGTGAAGAGAGCCCTGAAACAAAACACAAGTGGGCTCTATAGCCAACACCTTAGTTTCCACCTGCCTTCACACCTCCCATGGCTTCCCACCACACACCAAAAGCTTGGCCTGAGGGTGACATGGTGGGCCAACACAGGCCCCCTCCTCCTCTGTTCTGACCTGAGAGGCAGGTTCTCAGCAGGCTGCTGTGTAGTCTTCTCAGCTCTGAAGCTGGGCTGATGCTGGCCTACCTTACCATACGGCTTAATGTGGGGGGAGACAGGAGGATACATTTACTGCAAGGTGATGACGTGTGGAGTTCGTACAATGACGTTCTACACATTCATGTGTGAAATTCTCTCCCAGCTGCCAGGTATATGGATTGAAAAGACAAAACATACCTGCGTATTTCTGAACCCAGCACACCCAAAAAGAGAAACAAGGAGACATGCATACACGTGGCTTTGTGGAAGGCCGTCCACCACTCCTGTGCATGTCTGCCCTGGCTCCTGTGAAGCCTGGCCAGCGGGGAAGCAGGTTCTTTTGGGCTTGAGACTCTCTGGCAAATGCGGACTTTACAGGTCATGTTCAGCATCAGAAACCACAGGGGCAGTGATACCACATGAAGTCACACATCTAAAACCAGGGCCCAACAAAGCCTTCACATGTCTGTGGGCAAATTTTCTTTCTATTGGAGCCTTATCTGGCTGACACCTAGACTTATCTGGTAACACCTAGACCATGTCTTTCTTCATGCCAGAAGAAAGAACTCTGGAAAAGATTCTGTCTTTTAAACTTCTGCCCCAGAGGTATTCAGGAAATAAAGTAAATTTTATTAAATTTAAGCCATAGACAGTCCCTTGACCAGAACAAAGGTTACTAAAGGAAAACACTGGGGGACAGGTGATCTCCTAGAGATAAGCTATGTGTGAGCTCCCCTGTAGTACACATTTGGCCAGCTGTAGGCACCAACCCTGTGTCAGGTCAATTGCCCCAGCAGTGCCCGTGGACATGGGGTAAGGACACTGACCCATCAATCTGCAACTCAAAGGCAAAACCCAGTCCAGTGTCTCTTGTCTTCCCAGGCTCCTAGCCACAGGCCTATGAAGGCTGGCTAGAAAAGAAGCTCCAGGAATTGTCAGATGGGAACTAAATCAGCTTTGACTTGGCTTCCCCAGAACTCTGCCAGTGCCACTAGGCGGAGATGCCTATGCCTGACAAAGACAGAAGAAATGAGATCCAGGCCTGGTAGAACTGACTGGTAAGGAGCAAACAGCCACCAGGAGCCACATTGCCTAACAGAAGAGACTACAGAAGGTGAGAAACACTTAGGAAGAAACACTCAGAGAAAAGGAACTAAAGAACACAGAGAAACAGAGAAAGATTTGGGAGGAGGTACCCTGCCTGAGCTGGTGGAGCTCTCTGGAGCAAAGAAGCCCATTCCTCTTGATGGTCACAAAGCCCTGGCTGCCAAGACAGGGAACTGGCACAAGCAACACGGAAGAGAAGACGGCACTTGGACCCAGCTCTTGCAAAAACAGATTCAGCAGCTGTAAGAGCTGAGCTTGGTATGTGTCCCTACCCCTCCAAATTTGTCCTCCCTTCAGGCTCCAGGCTAAATTTAAGAATGTTCTCAGTTCAAAGGTTCACTCCCACATGTTTAGACTTCTACCCTTCTTTCAAATCAATATGAAAAAATATGGCCTGTGTATATCGAGAAAGGATATGGAGTGTCAGATATCTTATAATTCAATCATTCATTCTGAAAATAAGTATCGAGTACCTACTGCTTACAGATGATGGGAATGCAGTTATGAACAATTCCTAAAATGTCCTGCCTGTGGAACTTACTATCTAGTGTAGTGGTTCTCAACCTTCCTAATGTTGCAACTCTTTAATACATATAGTTCCTCATGTTGTGGTGACCTCCAACCATAAAATTATTTTCGTTGCTACTTCATAACTTTAATTTTGCTAGTGTTATGAATTGTAATGTAAATATCTGCTATGCAGGATGTATTTTCATTGTTACAAAGGGGTTGCGACCCACAGGTTGAGAAACACTGTTCTAGTGGCAGAAAGACACACACCTAATACTAAGGTACTGTCAGGAAGTGAAACAGATGATGTGTGAAATAGGTGATGTGTGAACCAGGTGAGAACAAACCACACCAAGATAAGGGAAGAAGGGGCAGTAACAGATCCAAAATGGATAGCTGATGTGTGGTTACTCTTTACTCTATCTGGCCTCAAGGACTGCCCCAATGCCTTGGCTCAGTGTGCGAAAGATTTTATGACCCACCAAACTGGAGATAACCTCTCCTTCCCCTGATATTCTCTACCACCTTTTCTATATGGTTCTCAGTCCAACTATTTTTTCTTTTTTTTTGAGACAGAGTCTTACTTTGTTGCCCTCAGTAGAGTGCCGTAGCATCACAGCTCACAGCAACCTCCAACTCTTCAGCTTAAGAGCTCCTCTTGCCTCAGCCTCTCAGGTAGCTGGGACTACAGGTGCCCAACACAATGCCTTATATAAAACAACACCTAAAAATAGCCTTGGATATTTTTAGAGACAGGGTCTTATTCTAGCTCAGGCTGGTCTCAAACTCCTAAGCTCTGGTGATCCCAATGCCTCGGCCTCCCAGAGTGCTAGAATTATAGGCATGAGCCACTGCACATGGCTTCCAACTTTTTCTTTCTTTTTAAACACAGACTGGGTCTCGCTCTGTCACCCAGGCTGGAACTCCTGGGCTCAAGTAAATCTCCCAAATCCTCCAAGTGCTGGGATTACAGGCATGAGTCCACAGTCCATCTTTCATCTGAGCATCTGAACTCAGCAGCAAGGACAAAGGCAGGGCCTATCCCTTCTAGTAAAGACATAAAGATGACAAGGAAACAAGCACATGAGGGTACATGTCTGAGGGAAGTCAATCAGGAGGATGATGGGAAACTGTGACTGTAGCCAGGGAGCCAGGAATCAAGGAAGGCCTCTCTGAGAAGGCAACATCGAAGCAAAATGTGAAATCTGGAAGCTTCTGAATGATGATATGGAAGAAGAGTGCTCCCAGCAGAGGAAGCAGCAAGAGCAAGGGCTCTGAACAGGAACCAATTCGCAAGTTTGAGGAAGAGAAACAAAGCCAGGGAGTGGTGGTAAACAGGTATGGCCAGTGTGCTAAGAGGGAGGAGGGGTAGAATGTGGGTCACTTGGAGCAATGAGTCCAGGCTTTCTTCAAGGTGCAACAGGAAGCCACTGTGTATAGGCACAACAGTGACATGGTCAAGATATTTTTTCAGGCCACACAAGATGCAGTTCTAGCACTCAGAGCCTGAGGTGGGAGGACCACTTGAGCTCTGGATATCTAGACCAGCCTGAACAAGAATGAGACCCAGTCTCTACTAAAAGTAGAAAAACTAGCCAGGTGTTGTGGCAGGCACCTATAGTCACCAGCTACTTGGGAGGCTGAGGCAGGGGGATGGATTGAGGTTGCTGTGAGCTAAGCTGATGCCAAGGCACTACAGCCTACAGTAACAGAGCTAGACTTTAGTCTAAAAAAAAAAAACATCTGATGAGTAGCTAGCTACCTTAATGGCTGTGACAATGAAGGTGGAGGCCAATACACGCTGAATGGCAGGCACAACCTGCAGTGCACCCTAGAGGGAGAGAGAGCAGGAGGGGTGGGTAACTGCCGACCAGGGGTGGTAACAAGGCAGTTTTGAGAAGAAGCCCAAGGAAAGGCTAGAAACATGGGAGGCCCAAAGAGAGAAGCCCAAACTGCTGGCTGGGCTGTGGGGCATCATCCTCAAACCAGTGATAGTCTCTGAGACTGATGATAAAGAGAGGTATCTCTTTAAACAAGCACATTCAGCATGTATTGGCCTCCATCTTCATTGTCACAGCCATTAAGGTAGCTACTCATCAGATGCTTTTTTAGACTAAAGTCTAACTCTGTGCCAGAGATTGATTAGAAGGACTAGGAGTTTCCCAGGTAAGTCAGTAAGGGAATCCTCATGATCAAGAACATGTAAAGGAGCAAAATCCCTAATGGGGCAGGGATGGAGAGGGGCAGAGATTCTTTTGGGTTTCAAAGCTAGGTGGCATCATATGGATGTGAAAATGGGGCACTCAGTGGAGAGATACTTTTGACAGGATTTGAAGTAACAAAAGGGGCCTACGGGCCCTCTGTGAATCACAATCAGAAATAGGAGAGAGGCAGAACAGAGAGCTGACATCTAAAAACCTTCCTGGGGAAAATAACAGTGACTGACATGTGAGTGAATTTCCTGAAGGATGATCAAGACAGAGGAACCCTACCAAGGAAGTTATAAGACATCCTTCCTGAGATAGATGCCTCCCAAACAGAGAACATGCTGTTTGGCACAAGTGCCATCTAAGGCATTCATGGTGACCTGGCCCCAGACCTGACAGAAGAAACTCTGCAGACCCAGACAACTGGTGTTCTGAAGCTCTTCCCCTAATGGCCTGTGATTGAAGAAAAGGAAAATCTATGTCCTCAGTGTCCCAACAATGCCACTGTATGAAAGTCACTCCATGCCAGTTAGCAAGGAAGTATAGACAAGGTGAGAAATTACTTAGACAAGGGGAGATGGCCCCCTACACAAGGGGCAGACTTAGATAGGAGGGCCTGGGTGTTGACCACAGGGTGTCCACACCATGACTCAACCTCTGAAGTCCAGTTTCTACTCCCCAAGGTTGAGCACCTTAGCCAATCATATTCAGCATATTTCTCAGAACTGGAAGTGCTCAAAACTGGTCAGCAACAGTTTAAGTTAATGAGAAAGTGTTAGAGAATTATTAAAATCATATATAGCTGTGCATATGTGCAGACCAGAGAGCTGACCGTGTGTGGGAGTTGCCCGGGGTTATGCCAGACACTTCAGATCCAGGTTTCCAGTACTGTAAAGCCCCACCAACTGTAAGATGAGATTCTATCACTTATAGCCTCATAGGGTAGATCTTGGGTGCTGGAGAAAAGATGAGATCTTTTTCCAAATAGCCAGCATCCTACTTCCACACATCTTTCAATGGCTCAGAAGAAGTACTCTTCTTGGAGAAATGGAAGTTCTGAAGTTCGCATTCACAGACAAAGAGGGATCCGGACTCCTGACCTCTTTGTCTGAAGCTTCACCTGGCCAGCCAGGCTGCCAGACCTCTCCCAAAGGCCCATCCCTGAATATAGTGTTTGGAAGAAACTGGGCGTGGCTTCTACCTTCTCAGGGAGGGCTATGTAGGACCCCTTATTCCAGAGCTAGAAAAAACCTGGTGAGGCAGCACGTACAACCAGGCCGAGAATACAACATGGAAACCCGCAGAGCCACACTGGGTGGCCAGAAGCACGGGGAGGGTCTGGGGGCTCACTGGGTCCCTCTAAGACGGATTTAACCTGTCCATGCAGGGCAAGGAATGACAAGAATGGGACAGCATCCTCGCTGCGGTGTGGGGCAGGCAAACTGGTGAGTCCTGGACTGCCTGCGGCGGCGCTACTTAGCGCTCGCACGCCCCATCTCCCCCGCCCCCAGCTCGCCCCGACAGACCCTCCCCCAGAGGCGACCCCCGGCCCACCCTCCGGCCCGCCTCGCAGCCCACCAGTTGATTGGGGACTTCTCGGTGACCACTCGCCCGTAGGCCTCCTGCAGCGCCGGCCCGTTCCGGCTCAGGTTCGCCGCCATGGCCCGCCCCGCAGTCTCCGCGCCGCCGCTGCCTCTTCCGGGCCGGCAGCGTCTGACAGCCGAAAGCCTCGCCTCGGCCGGCCGGAAGCCCCGCCCACCGTCCGGAAGCGGAAGTGGCGGAGCCGGGGGAGAGCGCAGGGTCCAGCCCCGCTGCTGCACAGTGCGGTTGCGGCTTCTGATGCTGGAAATGAGGAAGGGCCCGGCCTTCCTGAGGCCTGCTCCCTCCCACTAAGCCTTGCAGGCCTGGCTGGGGAACCCGGTCGAGTTCCCTAGTAGCTGCTCTCACAGAGTGTGTACACATTCTTAATTCTTGTCGCAGTTAGTGCACTTACTTGGGAGATCTTGGGTTCACCACAGTCTCCCTCCAGACGGGATCTTCTGAGGCTGCATGTGGACCCCTGACAGAAATTTGATCTAGGAATGGAGGAAGCATAAATTAATCAATGCACTACAAACCTAACTCAAGGTGCTTTTGTGCTTTCGGTTTCTAACCTGTGTTCTGCATTTTGCTTGAGGCTAGGGTTGTGGAGGTGAGAGAGGATACCCAAGAAGGGTGAGGTTTTGGAGGACAGGTCTTCTCAAGGAGACCACAAGGATACACCTGCAGGGTCCTCTCTATGGTGACTCAGTTCTTGGGAATTTGTAAACTTCCTGGAACTCAGAAATTTCCAAGTTCTGTGAAATCTTGTAATTCTGTAGGGGCCGGACTAGCACCTCCTGCTTGATTCAAACTGGCAAATGAGAAGGGTACCTATGGGGTGGAACTTTTTGACTGTCGATAAAAAGGGAAAGACCAAGCCAGTCGGGGAGCCCGGCAATTTGGGATTCTTCTGTGCTGTAAGCTCCTGGCCAATAAATAAAGCCTTTCCTCTTCTAAACAAGGTGTTTGGGTGCTCTTTCTCTCCTTGGACCTCATTTTCCTGCAACAGAGGAATGAAGAGACACACACCCCCCCCCCCACCCACCCTCCTCCCGCCTCTCACGGTGTGGAGACAGACACACACCCCCCCCCCCATTGTGCTCCATCTCTGTATGTGGGATGGTTTCCCTGCCTGGAAGGAAAGGGCCCATAATACCTCAACCTGCTCCCTTCCTTCAGGGCCCCCAGTTCTTTCCATCCACAAATGTGCCTGCACTGACTGAGCTACTTACCTATCTGAATGAGAAGGGAAATGTGCCAAGGACCAAGGCAGCGCACAGCTTCTTTTTCTGCTGAGCAGAATAACTCCCTCAAATACAGCTTCACAGGCTGTTAGTGATGCAGGACAAGGTGGCACCATGACCTGCTGCCTTAGCGGAGGTTTTGATGCCGCTGCAGATGGAAGAAGCAGCTTGCTGGAAGGGCTTGAAGCGCAGACACCTGCAGGTGAGACACTGGCGCTGACTGGAGGACTAATGGCTGGTCAATTTCATGTAAGTTTCCAAGGCCTGAGAGCTCATCAGACAGCTGGCTGTAACTGGTGAGTACCCCCTCCCTAAAAGTCAACCTTGAGTTCAGGCAAAACAACCCCCCTGCCACTATATAAGCCCCTGAACAGAGAGCCTGAGGACAGACCTCAAAGGGGGAGCAGGAGAGCTTGTTCCCCTCCTGGGTTCTCTCTGCCAGGAGGTTTGGTTTTTTGGTAGTTGTAGTTTTTGTTTCTACAAATAAATCCTGACTTACCACTGATCATGTGGTCTGTCGATTTATTCTTCGCGGAGACCAAGAACCTGAAATTCTGGTATCAGATTTGGTGAGCCAGCCAGGAGAGAAGACAAAGTTCCGGTATTATTAGGGCCATATCTGCTTTGGAGTTCAGGCTAAGATTTCAGAGAAGTTATAGCCATGCATATCCTGTATACTCTTATGTAAGTCCTATCACAAGATCTGGAGTAGGAACTGGTAATCCAACACGCACATACTTCTGCAGCGATACATGTAAATAATGAGCTAAGTACAATATAAGAAAACTCTGGGCTGGGTGTATTGGCTCATGCCTGTATTCCTAGCTCTCTGGGAGGTGAAGGTGGGAGGATCCCTCAAAGCCAGGAGTTCAGATAAGCCTGAACAAGAGTGAGTCCTTGTCTGTACTAAAAATAGAAAAATTTGGGAGGCGCCTGTGGCTCAAGGAGTAGGGCACCGGCCCCATATACCGGAGGTGGCGGGTTTAAACTTGGCCCTGGCCAAAAACTGCAAATAAATAAATAAATAAAAATAAAAAAATTAGCTGGGCATTACGTAGTTGCAGCTACTGGGGAGGCGGAAGCAGGAAGATTGCTTCATGCCAGGAATCTGCATTTTCTGTGAGATAGGCTGATACCATGGCACTGTAGCTTCTGTGACAGAGCAAGACTTGGTCTCAGAAAAAAAAAGGAAAGGAGGGAGGGAGGTTGGTCAGAATGAAAGAAAGAGAGAGAGAAAGTGGAAAAGGAAAAAGAAACTCTAGCCTGATAGCAATTGCACTCAATTTTTGATGCCAGATGTACTACCCAAATCTTAAGGTGTTGGAATCTTATTGTTCAGATAGGAATTGTGGACCTAATTTGGGCACAAACACTGTTCATTTGTTATCTCTATTTTTATTTCTCTTCACATCGTTGTTTTTGAGACAGAGTCTCAAGTTGTCCCCCTGGGTAGAGTGCTGTGGCGTCATAGCTCACAGTAACCTCCAACTAGGGTTTAATCAATCCTCTTGCCTCAGTTTTTCTGTTTTTAGTAGAGATGGGGAGTCTCGCTTTTGCTCAGGCTGGTCTTTAACTTGTGAGCTCAAGCAATCCACCTGCCTCGGCCTCCTAGAGTGCTAGGATTGTAGGTGTGAGCCACCACGCCTGGCTCATTGTTTGTCTTCTTTGTTTTGTGCTGCTATACAGACTAATTACAGAGAACAGAAATTTATTTTTTCATCACTCTGGAGGCCAGAAAGTCCTAGATCAAGACAGTAGCATAGAGGGAGGGCCTTCTAACTACATCACAACATGGAGGAAGGGCAAAGAGATGGTGAGAGACAGACAAATGGAGGCTGAATTCATCCTTATAAAAATAAGGAACCCACTCCCATTCACCTCTCAAAAGTACCATCTCCTAACATTGTCACATTGGGGATCAAGCGTCCAGAACATGAATTTTGGGGGACACATTCCAACTATAGCACTTGTTTTATAGACAGAAGCTTTAATCTCTGATGCGAGAGCAGTTACCTCATCCCAACCTGGAGAGGTCTTGGGTTCTGGTGGAACATGCCTTCCTTTCAGCAGCTCCAGTGTGCAGTCCTCACCCTTCCTTCCGATCTATCTCGAATCTTCTCTTCCACATTGCAGGCCTCTCCAGTTCTCTACTTTGACTCCACTACTGTATTTACATCAGAAAAATGAACTCACATCAATGGAGGCTACCTTGCTCTCTCAATTTTCAATCTTTTTTCCCCTTACCCTTCAATATTATCTTGGCTGCCCTTGTTTTTTCCTCATACCATACCCTCAGGTGACCTTCTGTTCAACCACAGCCTCTCTGCCTTCAATCCACATATTCTAGGGGAGTTTGTTCCTCTGGGCATGTTCCTACTAAAACACCTTCTAGTTGCCAATTTCCTTCACCTATTTGGCTGCCAGTTCCCAGCTTGGTGTATGGGAGTGAGGCAAGAAAATAAAAGCAGAACTAAAAGAATCTATCTGTCCTAGCCGCTCTGTATAGGCCTCAGCCAAGCCGCAGGCATTTCTGCTGTCTGCGTGTTTCTCCCCTGACATACTTGGGGCCTAGATTGTAATCCAGTAACTTCCTTGGGTATCTATTGCCTTTGGGGCAGGTGGTCCGACCGGTCTCAAGGACGAGGGTGAATCTGACCTTCCCCCTTGAGCCCGGGACCTTGAGGATGATGTCATGTTTCTCTGTCTTATGACCCTCTCCCACCCTGAAAGGTGGATAAAAGAGAGGCAAGAGATTGAGTTGGGGGGCTTGGTTTTGGGGAACACGCTGGTGTTCTGAGTACCCCCGGCCGAATAAACCTGCTTCCTCTAATTAACTGGTGCCTGGAGTCTTCTGTCTGCATCGGTTTCCTGCTACAGGAGCACTTTTCAACATTCCATCAACCTGAGAAGAACCTACCTAACCTGAAATCAGGTTTTCAGGCCAAAGAAGCAGGTATCTGTGTTCTGGAATTAGATCACCTCAGTATGGTGACCAGGCTCATCTATGCTAATGAGGGAAAAGCAAGAAAACCCCCAAATCCATGGAGAGGTCATGAGGAAGGGTCTTTGGTGGTAGGACATTGCGGAGAGCACTGGGATTTTGCTTCCTGCTATCCTGTGTGGGAACTGTCTCAACCTGACATGCCAGAGAAGGCCTCTCTGAGGAGGTAATCCTGGAGCAGAGACTGAATGGGAGGTGGGGTGCCTCAGGTCATGAGAAGATCTGAGAGTATTAGAGCATGTGTTAGAGTTCTGAGGTAAGCCAGCCTAATGGGTCTAAGGAATGAGACGTAGGGAGGAGAAGGCTTGGGGAAGGGCTTTGAGTTTTATTCTAGGTATAATGGAAAACTTGATGGATTTTAAAGAGGAGAGGAAGTGACCTGCTCTATGCAGACAATCTCTCTCCCTATCTCTCACACTCTGTTTTTCTTATGTTTCAGTGTCTTGTTGGCTGTCTCTCTCTTACTGGTTGACTGTTCCTTGGTTTGAGAATGTGGGATGTCTCCAGAGGTCTTCCTAAGACTCCTCTCTCAAATAATTCCTATGACCTTCCTGTACACTTTAGACTTGTATGTGGATGAAATCTGAACCTGCTTTACCTCTTGAGGTACTTCTAGCAGGTATAGATGACAGGTCTAGACCATAAAACCAGAACCCTGAATGGTCCTCCACACCCTAAGGGCAGTTGACCATGTCCTAAAGGCATCTGAATCCACATCTTGAAGAAGGATCCCACTGGGAGACTCCTTCTGGAGCCCACCATCTGGAAGGATGAGCCTTAAGAAAAAGAACTGTTCTGACAAGCACAGCAAGACCAGTAAGAAAGGATTGCTCTTTATTCAAAGTCTTCATCAACAGAAATGTCAATAAGCATATTTTCTTAACCACCACCAGATTACATCTCTCTATTCCAGCTATACATGCCCACATTAACTACAGAATTAGAGAAATGAAATCATTGCCTTTCCTGCCCTAAAAAGAAAATTTGTTTATCCTCTGAGGTAAGTGGAATCCAGTAAACAAGCCTTACACATCTTGAGAGATTAAAAAACAAAAACATTGGGTGGTGCCTGTGGCTCGGTGAGTAGGGCACCAGCCCCAAATACTGAGGGTGGCGAGTTCAAACCTGGCCCTGGCCAAACTGCA
>NW_003852514.1:5303474-5310698 GCF_000181295.1 Otolemur garnettii | reverse complement strand
TGCCACGGCACTCTGCCCAGGGGGACAGCTTGAGGCTCTGTCTCAAAAAAAAAAAAAAAAAAAGAATGGAGAAGCAATAATCCAATGTATCAATTCTAATATGAAGGCAGTAGGTGATCTAATACGAGGTGGGAAGTAGGGGAATAAGGGAAATGGGAGGAGAGAGGGGGATGGGGTGTCACAGTGTATGGCACACCTCTTGAGGGTGGTACACAATTATAAGAGAGACTTTACCTAACAAATGCAATCGTGTAACCTAATTCTTTGCACCCTCAATTAATCCCAAACAATAAAATAAAATCTTGTGGGCTCGGCACCTGTAGCACGGTTGTTATGGCGCTGGCCACATACACCAAAGCTAGCGAACCCAGCCCAGGACAGCTAAGAAACAATGACAACTGCAACAGAAAAATAGCCGGGCATTGTGGCAGGCACCTGTAGTCCCAGTTGGGAGGCTGAGGCAAGAGAATTGCTTACGCCCAAGAGTTTGAGGTTGCTGTGAGCTGTGACACCATGGCACTCTACAAGGGTGACATAGTGAGGCTCTGTCTCAAAAAAAAAAAAAAATCAGGTGGCGCCCATAGTTCAGTGGTTAAGGCGCCAGCCACATACACCAAAGCAAGAGGGTTTGAACCCAGCCCAGGCTTGCTAAACAACAATGACAACTGCAACAACAAAAAAATAACTGGGCATTGTGGCAGGCACCTGTAGTCCCAGCTAGGTGGGAAGCTAAGGCAAGAGAATCACTTAAGCCCATGAGTTTAGGGTTGCTGTTTTTAGGTCTAGGCTAAAGTAGAAAAATACCAGTTAACTCCTGACAAATTCCTGGGATGCAAGTCCTCAACAAAATAGAGTAAGTCTGGGCCACTCTCAAGATAGGTGGGAAAGTACTCACTAACTTCTTGCTTGACTAACTCTTGCATTTGGGAAACAAACTGACTATCCACAGACTGACCCTTAAACAATGCCAGGTGGAAAGAATACTGAGACAAAGATGTATAGAGGAAAAGTACTGAAACTAAAATGTATGGGAAAATATTAAAACAAAGACGTATGACGTATTGGCTAACTAACTGCAAAATTCTGCTTCTATACAATGCTTACTTGCTACCCTCCTCCAATGTACCTAGATAGTCTGCGTGCCAACCAGGATGCAGACCAAGCTTTAAAACTTGACTCCTTAAGCACTTGGGGCTGCTCTCAGAAACCCCATGTTGGAACACTGAGGCAGTCACCAGCTGGCTCTTCAATAAAAGGACCCTGCTATAAATTTAGCTTGTTTGGCAGTGTGGTCTTTGTGGAACTCCTGAGCACTACACTGTGAGGTATGATGCAACAGCACTCTACCCAGAGTGACAGCTTGAAACTCTGTCTCAAAAACAAACAAACAAACAAAAAACTGCTTCTGTGTACCCTCAATGAATCCCCAACAATTAAAAAAAAAAATCTTCGAGGCAGGGCGAAGTGGCTCATGCCTATAATTCTAGCACTCTGGGAGGCTGAGGCAAGGTGGATGGCTTGAGCTCTGGGGTTTGAGACCAGCCTGAGCAAAATTGAGACACCCATCTTTACTAAAAATAGAAAAACCAGGCCATATGCAATGGCTCATGCCTATATTCCTTTGGGAGGCCAAGGTGGGTGAACTGCCTGAACTCAGGAGTTCAAGACCAGTCTGAGCAAGAGGGGGACCCTGTCTCTAAAAAACAGCCAGACAGGGGCGGTGCCTATGGCTCAAAGGAGTAGGGCGCTGACCCCATATGATGAAGGTGGTGAGTTTGAGCCCAGCCCCCGCCAAAAACTGCAAAAAAGAAAAAACAAACAAAAAAATATCCAGACATTATTGTGGGTGCCTATAGTCCCAGCTACTTGGGATACTGAGGCAAAAAGATCACGTGAGACCAAGAGTTTGAGGTTGCTGTGAGCTATGATGCCATAGCACTCTACTGACAGTGACACAGTGAGACTACCTCAAAAAGAGAAGGGAAGGGAAGGGGGAAAAAAGGAAAGGAAGGGAAGGGAATAAAAATAAAATAAAATAACAAAACATAAAAGAAAAGGAAAGAAAAAAACTGAGGCAAGAGAATCCCTTGAGCCCAGGAATTTGAGGTTGCTGTGTGCTATGATAACCATTGCACACTCTAGCCTGGCTAATGAAGTAAGTCTCTCTCTCAAAAAAAAAAGAAAGAAAGAAAGAAAAGAAAGAAAGAAAGAAAAGAAAACTAGGCTCAGACCCCATACTCAGTGGTTAAGGTGCCAGCCACATACACCAAGTCTGGACAGTTTGAACCCAGTCTAGGCCTGCTCAACAACAATGACAACTACAACAAATAAAATAGCTGGGCGTTGTGGCAGGTGCATGTAGTCCCAGTTACTTGGGAGGCTGAGGCAAGAGAATCACTTGAGCCCAAGAGTTTGAGGTTGCTGTGAGCTGACAGCCACAGCACTGTCCCAAGGGCAACATAGTGACTCTGTCTCAGAAAAGAAAAAAGATCTAATCTTCTAGTTTTTAAAAATATATACTAAATTCTTGTTAAACATATTACTGGTACAGTGCTTATATAGGCACTTATCCCTCCTCCTATCTAGCTGTAACTTTGTAACTGTTAACCAAATTCTCCCTATCCTCCCAGCTAATAAGCAGAATTCTACTCTCTACTTCCATGAGCTTTTTAAAAAAGCTTCTACATATGTGTAAGTGAGAACATATGGTATTTATCTTCTGTGTCTGACTTATTGCACTTCACATAATGTCCTCCTGCCTAATCTACTGTGTTTCCCCGAAAATAAGACACTGTCTTACATTTATTTTTTCTCAAGAAGACACACTAGGGCTCATTTTCAGGGGATTTTTTTCCTTTTCTTTTTTTTGGCAGTTTTTGGCAGGGGCGGGTTTGAACCCGCCACCTCTGGCATATGGGGCTGGCGCCCTACTCCTTTGAGCCACAGGTGCCACCTGGGATGTCTTATTTTTATTAAGTATAATACAACAATCTACATTTATTCAAATACAGTTGAGTCATCTTCTGAAACTTGACTAGGGGAGCCGACCTTGTTGGTGGGGCTGGTGCTAGTGATGCATGAACTCCTTTTCCCTAGTTGTTCGCACGTACGCAATAAGATGCCTGTGACCTAAGTTACCACACACGCACCCACACAAGTGCGAAGGGCTCGAAGAAAGGAGCTGTGGCAGATAAAAGGTATTCCAGTCTTCCTTACTGCTCTGCACCGAAATGCAAGGCGTGGCTAAGCAGATACACTGCATAGCCAGGCCCATCACTAGGTCTTATTATCGGGGTAGGGCTTATATTTAACAAATGCATAGAAATCCTGCTAGGCCTTATTTTGGGGGTAGGTCTTATTTTGGGGGAAACACGGTATGTTTTACTACCAATGACAGAATGTCATTCTTTCTTCTTGCTGAATAGTATTCCACCAGGTATATATACCACTTTTTTGTTCAACTCTTGATGAACATTTAGGTTGATTTCATATATTGACTATTGTGAATAGAGCTGCAATAAACAGTAGCAGGTTTATTCCTCCATACTGAGTGGAATCTAGTAAACAAGGATTGCATATTTTGAGAGGTTAAAAATCAAAAAAACATCTCTTCTGGGGTGCAGGAATCCTTTCAGTAGATTGATTTCCTTTCCTTTGGATAAATACCCAGTAGCAGAATTGCTGAATTGTATGGTACTTCTATTTTTAGTTTTTAAAGAAATCACCATAGTGTTTTCCATAATAGCTGTACTATTTCCATTTCCACTAACAGTGTATCAAAATTTCCTGTCCTCTACATTTTCGCTATCATTTGTTATTTTTGTCTTTTTGATAATAGCCATTCTAACAGGGGTGAGATGATCTCATTGTGGTTTTGATTTGCATTTCCCTGATGATTAGTGATGTTGAACATTTTTTCATATACCTATTGGCCATTTGTATGTCTTCTTTTGAGAAATGTTGCCCATTTTAAAATAACATTATTCAATTTTTTGCTGCTGAGTTGTTGGAGTTCCCTGTATGTTCTGGATATTAGCCCCTTGTCAGATGAATAATTTGCAAATATTTCCTCCTATTCTCTGGGTTTTTTTTTTTTTTTGAGACAGACTCTCACTATGTCACCCTGAGTGCCATAGCATTACAGCTCACAGCAACCTCAAAGTCTTGGGCTTAAGTGATTCTCTTGCCTCAGCCTCCCAAGTAGCTGGGACTACAGGTGCCCGCCACAATGCTCAGCTATTTTTTTTATTGCAGTTGCTTAGCTGGCTGGGGCTTGGTTCAAACCCATCACCCTCGGGGTACGTGGCTGGTGCCGTAACCACTGTGCTGGGTTATTTCTTCACTCTGTTGATTGTTTCCTTTGCTGTATGGCAGCTTTTTAGTTCAACATAGTTCCATGCTTTCGTTACCTGTACTTTTGAAACCTTACCCATAAAATATTTGCCTAGACCAATGTCCTAAAGTATTTTCTCTATGTTTTCTTCTAGTATTTTAATGGTTTCAGGTCTTATATGTTAAGTCTTAAATCCATTTTGAGTTTAATTTTGTATACGGTGAATGATAGGGGTCCAGTTCCATTCTTCTGTATATGGATATCCAGTTTCCCCATCATCATTTATTAATAAAAGTGTCTTTCCCTAATCTATGTTCTTGGTAACTTTGTCAAAAATTGGGTGGCTTGGGCGGTTCCTATGGCTCAAAGGAGTAGGGCACCGGCCCCATATGCCAGAGGTGGTGGGTTCAAACCCAGCCCTGGCCAAAAAATAATCCAAAAACTCCCCACCCCCCCCAAAATTGGGTGGCTGTAAATATGTGTATTTACCTCTAGGTTCTATCTTTTGTTCCCTTGGTCTATGTTTTTATACCAATACCATGCTCTTTTGGTTACTATAGTTTTGTAGTGTGTTTTGAAGTCAGGGTATTTGATGCCTCTAGGATTGCTTTGGTTATTCAGGGTCTTTTCAATATTAATTTCAGGATATTTTTTTTCTATTTCTGTGAAGAATGTAATTGATATTTTGAGAGAGATTACATTAAATCTGTAGATTGTTTGGGTAGTTTGGTCATTTTACCAATATAATGCTAATTATTCCAATCCACGTGCATGGGATTCTTTCCATTTGTGTCCTTTCTTTCATTAATGTTTTCATTATAGCAATCTTTTACCTTTCTTAAATTTACTCCTAGGTATTTTATCTTATCTTTTGTTGGTGTCTTATCTTTTGGATAGCTATTGTGCATGGGATTGCTTTCTTGATTTCTTTTCTTTCTTCCTTCCTTTCTTTTTTTTTTTTTAGACAAAGTTTCACTTTGTCACCCTGGGTAAAGTGCCATGGTGTTATATCTCACAGCAACCTCAAACTCCTGGGCTCAAGCCATTCACTTGCCTCAGCCTCCCAAGTAGCTGGGACTAAAGGCATCCACCACAATGCCCAACAATTTTTTAGAGACAGTCTCAAATCCATGAGCTCAGGCAATCCACTTGCCTCAGCCTCCCAGAGTGTTAGATTACAGGCATGAGCCACTGCACCCAGCTCTTGATTTCTTTTCTACCTACTTTGTTTTTGTGTACAGAAATGCTACTGATTTCTGTATGTTGCATATAATGCTGCAACTTCACTGGTTTATCAGTTCTAAAACTTTACTGGTTTATCAGTTCTAAAACATTTATGGTGGAGTCTTTAGGTTTTCCTACATATAAGGTCACGTTGCCTGCAAAGAGGAACATGACTCCTTTTTCTCCTATTTGGAGGCCTTTAGTTTCTCTTGCTTAATCGTTCTGACCAGGACCTCCAGTACTATGTTGAATAAGAGTGGTGGAAGTGGGCAACTTTGTCTTATTCTAGTTCTTAGAAGAGTCTTCCAGCTTTTCCCCATTTCGTATGATGTTAGCTGTGGGTTTGTCATATAAAGTTTTATTGTGTTGTGGAATGTTCATTCTATACCTAATTTGTTGAAAGTTATATTGCGAATGGATGTTGAGTTTTATCAAATGCTACTTCTGCATCTATTGAGATGATCATATGAAGTTTTTGTTCTTCATTCTATTGATGTGGTGTTATCACAAGAATGAGGACCAGGCTCGGCACCTATAGCTCAACCGGCTAAGGCGCCAGCCACGTACACCTAAGGTGGCGGGTTCGAATCCCCAGCCTGGACCCGCCAAACAACGATGGCTGCAACCAAAAAATAGCCGGGCGTTGTGGCAGGTGCCTGTAGTCCCAGCTACTTGGGAGGCGGAGGCAGGAGACTCGCTGAGCCCAGGAGTTGGAGGTTGCTGTGAGCTGTAATGCCACGGCACTCTGCCCAGGGGGACAGCTTGAGGCTCTGTCTCAAAAAAAAAAAAAGGAATGGGGACCAAAGACACCATTCTTGGCAAGGGAAAACACTCCCAGAAAAAGGGAAAATAAAAAAGTAAGCTGAGAAAGTTGGAACAAAGGAAAGTCAGCTAGTTTACCTTTAAATCGTTGTTGCTAAATTTCTTATCTAAGCAACTTTCCTGCTTTTCTTAGAAGCCTGGTCTACAGAGGATACAGCCTGCAATCACCCCAGCTGGGTCTGTAAGCACTCTGAAAGAATAATGGCCACAGTGGTGCTGTGTGCAAGGCCTAGCAAGAAACATTAATTAGGCCATCTCCTGCCCAGTCAACAGCCCAGGCAAATACCCATTGTGGAGATTTGTATTTGGTGATGGCAGAAATCAAGGGAATAGCTCAAGTCCTAGGAGGGCTTATAGACCTTATTACAGAGGAAGACTCCTCTGTGGTGGTGATGAGAGGGAAATTGCTCTTTCCTACCGATTCTCCAGAGGAGATTGACACCAGTGGCGTTTTACTCTGCAGTGAACTAGCGGGGATAAACACCCCCCTCCCAGGAATCTGTGTGTGTAACCACAGATGGGAAGCTGCCCCCTCACAAGGCTCAGGTTCTTGATTTCTCAAGACTGGTGTTATAGCTCACAGCCTGTAATGCTCAGACCCTTAAAGTTAATGATTATAGAAACAAATAGGAGCTGATACACTTGCTCAGAGAAACTGCTGACATCTTTGTTCCCTTCCTCAGCTTACCTCTGGGCTAATGAGCAAACAACCTTCAATAAAAGCTGAGTGGGGCTCGGCGCCTATAGCTCAACCGGCTAAGGTGCCAGCCATGTACACCTAAGGTGGTGGGTTCAAATCCCCAGCCCGGACCCGCCAAACAACAATGACGGCTGCAACCAAAAAA
>NW_003852514.1:5292271-5303347 GCF_000181295.1 Otolemur garnettii | reverse complement strand
CTCTGTCTCAAAAAAAAAAAAAAAAAAGCTGAGTGGAACAAACACTCAGGGTCCCCCACTGTGGTCCCCTGTGCTCCCACCTTTGAAAATTCTGTGTATCTTGTCTCTTTTTCTCTCATTGTTTGTAACTTTACATCTTAAGTCAACCACCACGAGATCCACAGGTCCTAATGGACCCTGCTTCTAGGGAGGGACCCTGGCAGATCTGTGTATGTTGAACCATCTTTAAAACCCCAGGATAAAGCTCATTAGATCATGGTATATTATCTTTTCATGTGCTGTTCGATTTGGTTTACTATAACTTTGAGGATTTTTGAGTGTGTGTTCATCAGAGAAATTGTCTTGTAGTTTTCTTTGTTGGGCCTTATCTGGTTTTTGTATCAGGATAATGCTGGCCTCACAGAACAAGTTACAAAGAATTCCCTCCACATTGATTTTTTTGAAGTTTGAGAAAAGTAAGCGCATTCTTAGTTCTTCTTTAAAGGTTGATAGAATTGAACATTTAAACCATCTGGTTTTGGGCTTTTCCTTGTTAGGAGACTTTTTATTACTGATACAATCTCATTACTCATTATTGGACTGTTCAGGTTTTCTCTTTCTTCCTGGTTTGATCTTGATAGTTTTTCTTTTCTTTTCTTTTTTTTTTAAAGACAGAGTCCTACTTTGTTGCCCTGGCTAGAGAGCCATGGCGTCAGTCACAGCAACCTCAAACTCCTGGGTTCAAGCCATCCTCTTGCCTCAGCCTCCAGAGTAGCTGGAACTACAAGCACCCCTTATGACACTTGGCTAATTTTTCTATTTTTAGTAGAGATGGAGTCTCTCTTCTGCTCATTCTGATCTCAAATGCCTGGTCTCAAGTGATCCTCCTGCCTGGGACTCCCAGAGTGCTAGGATTACAGGCATGAGCTAGATGCCCCACCAGCCTATATAACTGGGAATTTTAAACTGTTTACATTCAAGGTTGTTTTTGATAGGTGAGGACTTACTCTTGTCATTTTGTTAATTGGTCTCTGTTTTGCATATCCTTTGTTCCTCTCAATAAATTATTATCTTTGTCATTTTCTGTGGTGGTAATATAATCAGCCACTGATAACCTGAATGGTCATTTCATGCAAGGCACTGCTGGTCAGGCCCTAACAAGGCTGGATGAGCAGACATGCCAACATCTGGAGATTATTTAATCATTTCCAAGGCCTACTGTCATAGATAAACTGGGGAACTGGACTCCAAGGTCAAAGACCTAGGGCACTCTGGGTACCCAGTGAAGTCTAGAATAACTATAAATTTAGACTAGAATTAAAATGCTTTTCTTTTGAGACAGAGCCTCAAGCTGTCCCCCTGGGTAGAGTGCCGTGGCATCACAGCTCATAGCAACCTCTAACTCTTGGCTCAAGCGATTCTCCTGCCTCTACCCCCCAAGTAGCTGGGGCTACAGGTGCCTGTCACAACACCCAGCTATTTTTTGGTTGCAGCCATTGTTTGGCAGGCCTGGGCTGGATTTGAACCCACCACCTCAGGTAAATGTGGCTGGCGCCTTAGCTTTTTGACCCACAGGTGCTGAACCCAGAATAAAAATGCTTTTAAGATATAATCACTTTAAGAATAGGAATATATTATATAACTTTGTAACCTACAAGGAGGAATCTGTTTAAGGTACGATAACAACATTCCTGAGGTTTACTTTTAATGTGAGAATAAAAGCAACAAAGGAAAAGAGGGAGCAGAGGAGTACTTTGGGAAGATATCTGGGCTGCTCTCCAGAATTGCCGGCTTTTTTGTAAATAAAGTGAAACTATTAATCTCTCACTCACTTCACTGTAGATTGGCTTGGGTGACAAGCCAACAGACTCTTTGGTCTGGTAACAGTTACATTTGATTCTTTTTTTTCATTTCTGTATCTGTTCTACCAGTGAGTTTTATACTTTTTATATTTTTTAAATTTCAAAGTGTTAAGGGGGTAAAAGTGTTTATATTACATGGATACCTTTTATGATCCTTAAATTGGGGATTTTTGTGTACTTATCATCTACATAGTGTTCATTATACCTGATAGGTAGGTTTTCGCCCCTCCCCTCCTTTCCCTCTTCTCAATTTCCTATGACCTTTATATCTGTGTCCATGTATGCCCATCAACTAGCTCCCATGAATGCTTTCTATAGTTCTCTCCCCACCCACCATACCTAGTACATTAAAAGTGCTCAATCAATGCTTTGATAATACCAATAACATAACTAGAAAGTGAGTGTAATGGCTGGCTTGCAAGACCAGCCCCTTGAGCCACTGTGGGTGGGCTGGGGAGCAGCAGGGTTGAGAAGCAGGCTCTATGGGGCAGCCCTGCTACTGTCCTCCAACACAGAGCTCAGTTGATCCCCCATCCTCAAGGGTAGCTCTGTTGTAGGCAGTTGGACGCCATTGAGCCCACAAGTCTGGGGGCCTTGGAGAAGTTGTTGGTGGGGCAAGGAAGGAGACATAGTTTTAGGGAAAATCAAGGAATCACTCTCTGGTCTGACAGGGATTTTTGCAGATTGTCTATGCTTTTTTGCTTTTTATGAAGTCTATCAACAAGACAAGACCAGGTGGATACAACAGGAAAGGCAGAAAACTGGCCAAGGGAGAACAATTTCTTTCTCCTCTCACCAGTGGACAGCAGGCAAGGGGGCAGTCTCTGGAAGGGATCCAGCTCAGAGTGGGTTTGCTGCTCCCACCTGCATAGCATCAGGTTGTTGTGTTGGGGGTGCTGGGAGCTTCATCCTCCATTTTTTCAGAGGACCAACATTTAGAGCTAGAGGTCCAGACCTTTCCTGGCACTACTAAGAAGGAAGCATGTGTCACAGTCAGATAAGATGGCCATAGAGAATAGAGGCATGGTAAGAAATGGTGGAGAGGGAGGAAAAACAAGCAGCCCCGTGCTGATCTTAAGGTCCCTTCTCTGCCTTTTAGGGTACCAGGGATAGACCCCAGAATAGGAATTCTGCAGACCAGTCAGTCTTACAAGCACATTTTCTGGTACTTAAGGAGATTTGCTCCTGATTTTCAGAGACAGAAATTTGCCCATCCTTGAGCAATTGCAGTGAAGTAGTATGGAATTCTATGGTGTTGACATATGTATCACATACATATATATTATACATATAGAACATAAATATGTACACACACACACACACACACACATATATATGGTGTTAGCTGTGAGCCACCAGGTCTCTTGGACATTTGAATTTGGGCATTTTAACACCTTGATGTGAGAGACTGACTCTTCTTTACATTCTTAAGAACTCCTGGGTTCTTAAGCCTGACAGAGCCTGACAAAAGATAAAAATCTTATTCAGGGCTTGGCGCCTGTGGCTCAAGTGGCTAAGGCACCAGCCACATACACCTAAAGTGGTGGGTTCAAATCCAGCCTGGGCCCGCCAAACAACAATGACGGGTGCAACCAAAAAATAGCCAGGCATTGTGGCGGGTGCCTGTGGTCCCAGCTTCTTGGGAGGCTGAGGCAGGAGACTCACTTGAGCCCAAGAGTTGGAGGTTGCTGTGAGCTGTGATGCCACAGCACTCTACCCAGGGGGATAGCTTGAGGCTCTGTCAAAAAAAAAAAAAAAACCTTATTCAGCAAACCCATAAGCTTCTGACAGAGGGAGAGTTAATATTCATTAAGGATCAACTGCTTAAGATCATGCATCTCCCTGATCTCTGTGATTCACAGAAAAAACACATTAGTTCACAGTTGGCTTTTTACATCTGCTGTCCAGTTTCTGACCAGGGACTCACCTTGGAAGCATGATATCTGCATATGTGTCCTACATGGGAGCTTCTTGTACCATAGGGCATCTTTTTTTTTTTTTTTGAGACAGAGCCTCAAGCTGTCCCCCTAGGTAGAGTGCCGTGGCATTACAGCTCACAGCAACCTCCAACTCCTGGGCTCAAGCGAGTCTCCTGCCTCTGCCTCCCAAGTAGCTGGGACCACAGGCGCCTGCCACAACGCCTGGCTATTTTTTGGTTGCAGCCGTCATTGTTGTTTGGCGGGTCCGGGCTGGATTCAAACCCGCCACCTTAGGTGTACATGGCTGGCGCCTTAGCCGGTTGAGCTATAGGCGCCAAGCCCATAGGGCATCTTAAAACAAGGTTTTTGACCTAAGAAGCCTGTTCTCCAGCCTGACCTGAGTCTTTAGAAGACATGACAAGCTGGTGACATTCCCCGTGGGAGAGATTCCAGGGGATTTTCAGGGACAAGCTTGTCTGAGTGGTCTGGCAGGAACAAAGCCCACCTAAGGTTTGCAGTAGGTGAATGGTAATTTACAATGGGGACCCAAAAAGGGTGCTGATTTTACTTTTGCTAATATACCTCCAACAGAGAGGGCAGGCTTGGGAAAATTTTAACTGGACTCAGGAAATTCATCAGTTTCTTGGGAGTCATAACCTAATACAGTTGAAAGACCAGAGTATTGTTACTCCTCCATGTTAATTTGGGCCTGAATATTCTCCTCTGACCTGTGTCTAACATCTGAATCAGTCTCATTTTCCCCAATGTGAGTCACTGTGTATAAAGTGCTCTGTGATGCTGAGTACAAGAGCACTGTGACAACTGTCTGAAGTACATTATCTCAGGCATGTGGCATTGCCCCTGGCAGAGTCCCATGCAGACAGCCTTCTAAGAGGATTACCTTGGAATAGCATTCTCCTCACCTATTAAGATTTATTGTGTTTAAGTGAAGACCAAGAGACAAAAATTTTCAAAAGGAACTAGGCCCAAGGCACCCCCCAAAGTAGTCTGTGGTAACGGGAAGACTCTAAATGGGGGACTCTCACACAGGAAATGAAGATCAGGCTCAAAGTGCTTCATCCTTTGCTAAGGAAGTGATGATGTGAATAACCTCAGTTATTCCACTGGGAAAGCTTCTGGCAATAAAGTTGATTTGAGTTTCTGGAGCAAATCAACCTCCACAGTCATGTTTGGTTGACCCTTAGTGTTAGGTCTGTAGACTTCTTTCCAACCAGCCTACAAAGGCTCCCTGTCCAATTGGGTCACTACTTCTTTACTGCTTCTCTACCCACTGCTTCTACACATCCAAGCATCACTTCCAGCTTTATAACCAACCTAGAAAAGATAAGGCCAAATTGGCTTGAGCAATTTGAAGTGACTCAATCTTTCTCCCTCTTTGGAGATGTTATTAGAATTCTTTTCTCTCCCTTTTCTTTAACCTAATCTCTCCCCTCCCTTTGAGACAAGGTCTTATTTTGTTCCCTGGACATAAGGGTAGTGGCATGATCATAGCTCACTGCACCCTAAAACTCCTGGGCTCAAATAATACTCCTGCCTTAGTCTCCTGAGTAGCTAGGATGACCAGTGCACACCACGTCTGCCTACTTCTTCTATTTTTGTAGAGATAGGGTCTTACTACGTTGCCCAGGCTAATCTCTAACTCCTAACCTTGAGCAATCCTCCCACCTCAGCCTCCCAAAATGTTAGGATTACAGTCATGAGCCACCAAAGCTCTCAACTGTAACGGCAAATGTGTTGCATCAGAAAGCTAAGAAAGCAAGCCAGTCATCCAACAATCTATTCTAATTTAAGGCTCTAAAGAACTATTTTTTTTTTTTTTTTGAGACAGAGCCTCAAGCTGTCCCCCTGGGTAGAGTGCTGTGGCCTCACAGCTCACAGCAACCTCCAACTCCTGGGCTCAAGCGAGTCTCCTGCCTCCGCCTCCCAAGCAGCTGGGACCACAGGCGCCCGCCACAACGCCCGGCCATTTTTTTTTTTTGGTTGCAGCCATCATTGTTGTTTGGCGGGTCCGGGCTGGGGATTCAAACCCGCCACCTTAGGTGTACATGGCTGGCGCCTTAGCCAGTTGAGCTATAGGCGCTGAGCCGGCTTAAAGAACTATTAAGAGCATCCATATCTTCTGCTCTGCCTAGAAGAATAAGGAGATTTATATGTCAATTATCATTTAGAGTTATTAGGGAATTGCATTTTTATTTACATTTAAAAGAGTCTTTCTCCTTTTTTGTTCTGGTCTGTGATGGCTCCCATGGACTTGGTGTAGGCTTCCCAGTGGGAGGAGAAGGGGGTGATGAAAAACCTCGTGACATAGAAAAGAATAACCCAAATCTCTTCAGGTTTTATAATTTTGGTTTTGCTTCTAAAAACACAGTCATCTCTCATAGGGTGTTATGTGCTTTATATGCTGACATTTTCCACTTGCTGCTTCTAGATGTGAGAGGAGGAACGCCAGCATGTGGCACTGCAGAGGAAGACTGATGGATGGAAAGACTCCACTTCTGACACTGCTCTCAATTCCCAGGAGTCTACCAGGTGAGTGAGCTGAGATGCCTCAGGATATGGTTCTGTAGCAGATAGGGTGTGAGAGAAGCCCACTCTGCCCTGGGTACCCAGGTTGGCACTGAGTATTAAAAGGCAGGGGACATATGGTGAGGAGCTAGGCTGAGGGTCCCCTCCCCCCGCCCCTGTGGCTCCACAGTAAGCAGTGGCACCATTTGAGGCTAGGGAGGGGAAATGTGCAGGGCCCAGCCCTCCAGGAGACCAGCAGTTAAAATGGGGCAGAGGGACCCATTCCAGCATAACCAAGAAAGCTGCAGATCATAACAACAATGGCTGCTGATATGGCATTAAAAACATGATGTCAAAGTTACAATGGCTGAGAATGGTACCAACATGCTGCAGCTGAGAAAATGGGTAACCAGTGTTTGTTTGAAGAACAGATGACGCTCAGTGAGTGGCTCAGCCAACAGTTCAGAGGTTCGTGGGAAGACCTCTCTGCCTGGCTAGCTTCTCTTGCACAATGTCTCCTATAAAACCACCGAGGCATTTACATAGCATATTTCTGTGTCCACTCTCTTGCTACTCTGTTGTACCTGGAAGAAAAAAGCAGAGGGATTGACACCCTCACTTTAATTAGTCACTTCCTTTCAGTGGGAGCAGAGAACAGGACTAATGTGGAGAATGTTGCTGCTGCTTCTTGTCAAACATCTAGGACTGATAAATGAGTGAAACAAAGACTTTCCCTGGAGCAGGAGCATGTCATTTGTAGCTATTAACCCCAAGCTTGGGGTCCTGTTAATGCTCCACAGCTATCTTCTGTGGAAGATTTAATAATACAACAAACTCTCTCCCTTTAATTCTCCGGACCTACAGTATGGATCCAGCGAGGATAGAGAAGATATACAAAGGCCAGTTTGGAGTAGTTACTGTGGGTAGGCTGCCCAGCACATAAACTTCAGAACATGGGCTTGGCCACTTCTCTTGTGACCTCCTGGACTCCTTGATTATTTACCACAGGGAGATCATCTGCCTTGTGTGGTTGTGGGGAAGACTAAATAGGTCTGTATGTAAAGTACATGGGGCATGTGTGGCACCCACTTAGGCCTGTGCATTTATCTCCGTTATTGTAACAAAATCTGATGCCATGAGACTGTAAATTAGAGAGATTTGTAGTTAGAATATGCACTGGAAAAAAATCACTTTTGGTATGTCTAATACATCTCATAATAAGTAATAAAATTAATAAATTAAAATTTAAACTCTAGCCAATTAAAAATCATTTTGGATGGATGCAGTAGCTCACACCTATAATCCTAGCACTTTGGGAGGTAAAGAAGGGAGGATAGCTTAAGGCCAGCTGTTCAAGACCAGCCTGGTAAATGATTACAAGACTCTATCTCTACAAAAAAATTTTAAAAATTAGGTGCATGTAATGGTGTGCACCAATAGTTCTAGCAACTTGAGAGGCTGAGGCAAGTGGATCACTTAAGCCCAGGATTTCAAGGTTGTAGTGATCTATGATTATACCACCATGCAGGGAGGACAGAGTGAGATCTTGTCTCAAGATAAAAACAAAAAAATCACCGTTATTCAGGAAATCCCAAGGAAGGAAATAATGAGATCCATAAAGTCTTAAGAAAAATATAAATTGGTGGCTCGGTGCCTGTAGCACAGTGGTTATAGCACCAGCCACATATACTGAGGCTGTCAGGTTTGAACCCGGCCTGGGCCAGCTAAACAATGACAACAGCAACAAAAAAATAGCTGGGCATTGTGGCGGGCACCTATAGTCCCAGCTACTTGGGAGGCTGAGGCAAAAGAATCGCTTAAGCCCAAGAGTTTGAGGTTGCTGTGAGCTGTGATGCCATGGCACTCTACTGAGGGCAACATAATAAGACTGTCTCAAAACAAAAAAAAAAAGATAAATATAAATTGGAAAATCCACATTCCATTCTGATCTCTTCAGACAGAAGTAACAAAGTAAAAGACTCACTGGAGATGTACCCTCCCCCAGCACCACACACTGAGATCCGGCACCATTCACAGGGCTGCTGTTCCTGCTGCCTGGGCTGCTGTCACACTAACCCTTTGATTAACACACAGTGATGATTCCTTGTGCTTGCTTCACTGACCACAGATACCTCCGTGCTAGAGCACACATGGCTGTGCCTGGTTGAAGGGGTCAGAATTCTACCACTCTGGGCCTAGGAACTAGTGTTTAAGCAGAGAGTTGGCAGCGAGGGTCTGTCAGTGAAATAGCAACACATTGCTGACTTCTGAGCCTCAATCAGCAAAGTGTTTCTCACCTTGACTGGCCTTGGCCTTGGATACCCTGGATGTATTGAAGCAGATATCCTTTGTTTTGTGCTATAAACCTTAGACTATAATCCAGAATTTTCTCGGTGCCAGATTCTGTTGAGTCCATTCCTGGCTAATCACTGACTTTGCTGGCCTCAAGGGCAGAGCCTGGCAATATTTTAGGGCCAGTAGCAGCAGCTGGTAAGTTATCCAGGAGGTTAAATTGCTTTTATCTCCTCCTCCCTTGCTACAGTCAAAGAACATGGTAGTGAGAGAGCCAGGAGTCCAAGCCCAGGGCACAGCCACTGCACACATCAGCTCAGCAGGAGCAGTAAGATGTTTGTGGGAACTGTGTAGCCAAGAAACATCAGCTCAGAGCAAAGGTACCACCTAGAGCTGTCTGATGCAGCCATAGCACAAAGTAACTACAAAGAAGATGCATACTTCTCTCTGTCGGCCTTGTAGATGTGGGCTATCTCTGGTACCAGAGGGTCATCAGGGTTGGGATCACAGAGCAGGGAGCAGATGGATAAGAGAACTGGGAAGAAAAGAAAAGGTGGGTTAACTATAGCCATGAGATTGTGAGTTGCCCCTCTGAGCCTCTCTGAACTCACATTCTCTATGGACCAAGCAGGTGTCTTTCCTTCAACGTGCCAATCTAAATTGTGTGCTTGATGCTCTACTAGCTCTGCCCCATGTGTCAGCTGAAAAGTAGCTATGAACTTCACAGTGTAGCCCCAGGCAGGCTGCAGCTCCAGCAGGTGTGCTAGGACACCTGCCTCCTCGGTAAGTCTGGCTCTCCTTCCCCTTCTCCACTGATGTGCCCTGTCTCAGCCTCCAGTTAGCCACTCCACTGGTGTCTACATCCCATACCACACACCACCTCTGTTTGGTCCCAGAAGCCCTGTTTCCTGATAAGGAAACAGGAGCTGAGAACAATCAGGTAACCTGTCCAAAGTCACAGACTATGAATACTCAGTAAATGGGTAAAAACCAGATTGTGCACCAAGTGGGTGTGACTGCAAGGCAAATGCATTCTCCTGCTCCTGTAGGCCATCAACACAAGGAGAAGGAACTCCATAGAAAGAACTATGGTGCCCAGACAGAAATGTGAACTGCCATTCCTGGCTTTGATCTTGATTCACATGACTCCAGATAAACTGGCTCTGGCCAGTTCATCAAAGTCCTGACCACAGTTCCCCACAGTAGAGCTACAAATGGGAGGGGCAAATTGTCTCTCTCAAGATCCTCAACCTTCCTTCTACTCTTCCGAGCTTGGAGTCTGACAAAAGAAGGGTTGCAGACTCACCTCCAAGGCCACTCAGACCCACCCTCCAGCCCTCCTCAGAACTTGAGTGCCCACCCCCTGCCGCTCTGCTTCTTCTTCTCTCCCTGACCCTATACCTAACACCACACTGACCCTGGCTCTGCTGGCTCAGTATCAAGACCCTAGGAGCTGATCAACTGTGATGACTGCCTTCCTCCTTGTACTCCTCCCTGGCCTTGGGCAGTGGGACAGAGATACACACTCAAGGTTCCAAGTAGAGGGGTACTATTTCGGCAGGATGTTGGACTGTTTTCTGGATGCTTGAGCCTGGTGTGCCTGCTCTGCCTCCACAGTGTCTGGGTTGGGGGCTCTGTCCCTCTAGATCGACCATCACTTCTGCAAGGCCTCTTTAGCCTTCCCCTGCCAGCTTCGCTGGAGCCTTGTGGCCTTTCCCAATTGCCCAAGGCTCTGCTGCCTGGATTGTCTCATTCTCCACTCCTGGCCTATTTCTTGGGCTTGGGGACTCTATTTCTCTTAGGTTGATTTTTCTTTTTTTTTTTTTTTTTTTGAGATAAGATGTCACCCTGGGTAGAGTGCCATGGTATCATCACAACTCCTAGCAACCTCCAACTCTTGGGCTTGAGTGATCTTCTTGCTTCAGTTTTTCTACTTCTAATAGAGACAGACAGGGTCTTACTCTTGCTCAGGCTGGTCTCCAACTCCCAGAGCTCAAGCAACCCACCTGCCTTGGCCTCCCAGAGTGCTGGGATTACAGATGTGAGCCTCCATGCCTGGCCTAAGGTTGATTTTTCATCACCTACTCATACTCCACCCAACAGCACATGGTACTTTCTATGTTCAGGCTTTCTATCCACACACAGCCCATGCTCAGCCCATCTTAGTTCAGAAGGAATATCTACATTTCTAAAGCATGGTTTAGATTGGTTTCTTTAACCTCACCCAGAAACCTGTTTTCAACACCACTTATTTCGGGCAGGGAGTCCCTGGGAGCAGGACCTGTATCTCTTTCTTCAGAGCGGACTCACAGTCCTCATTGGTACTTGTTGGGTGAATTAATGAGGGAGAAGGTAATGTAATATTTGCATTCCTTATTTTAGATAAAAAGTATAATCAGGCTCGGCACCTATAGCTCAACCGGCTAAGGCACCAGCCACGTACACCTAAGGTGGTGGGTTCGAATCCAGCCCGGACCCGCCAAACAACACTAATGGCT
>NW_003852514.1:5290507-5292108 GCF_000181295.1 Otolemur garnettii | reverse complement strand
GTCTCAAAAAAAAAAAAAAAAAGTATAATCAGAATTAGTAATTCCTTCTTGCACCCATATGAAATTAGTAATCAGAATTAGTAATTTCTTCTTGCACCCCCCCCCCCGAATTGACCACTGAGAACCAGCAGGGTAGAGCTCCAGGTTCTACTGACTCTGCCTTCTTGCAGTGAGGGATATCTGTGTGGGCACACCAGTGGGTGGGTCTGTGTGACCTGGGAAAACGGCCCACTCTGAGTCCCGATTTCTACTCAGTCAGTGCTAAGGTAAAAATACGCAAAACAAGTTGGGTACAGTGGCTCACACCTCTAATCCTAGCATTCTGAAAGACCAAAGCCAGAAGGATAACTTGAGCTAAGGAGTTTGAGAGCAGCCTGAGGAAGAGTGAGACTGTCTCTAGAAAAAATAGAAAAAGTAGCCAGGCATTGTGATGGGCACCTATAGTTCCAGCTACTCAGGAACCTGAGGCAGGAGGATCTCTTAAACCCAGGAGTTTGAGGTTGCTGTGAGTTAGGCTGACACTACACCACTCTAGCCTGGGGCAACAGAGTAACACTCTGTCTAGGCACAGGGGCCATGCTGTCAGCATTTCTACCTTTAGACACAGTCAGCGCTGGAGACCACTGAGACCGTAGGATGTCAAGGCAGATGCTGCCATTACTGTTGATATTGGGGTGATAAATTTTGGTTGTGAAAGCAACCTGCAGAGACAAGAGATCTCAAGTCAGACAAATCACAAGAACACCTGGAAAATGAACTAAGGAAAGCAGAGGGAGCCACTACTGTGCTCTACCTGGAGTGTGCTGTGTACCTGGGTGAGCTGGGTGCCCACCCCCAAACCCTAACAGGATATACAAAAGGGTGATCACTCAGGAGACATTCCCAAATCCATTCCCTGCTGGATTCTCATTCCGAACATAGGGGAAGTTTTTTTAATGCTATCATTCAGAAATGGGAACCATCTCCCCCAAAGTAGTGGGCCCTGAGGATTAACAAGAATGGTGGAAAGGACTTAAAGCTCAGAAGTTCTATGCAAAAAACAATGACACTAATTGCTGGTAAAATGAGGAAACACAGTCACTACATGGAACGGGCCTAACAAAATTCACTTTTTGTCCCTTGCTTAATCACTTATTTTGGTCTAGCTGGCTTGGACATTACTTGATTATTTTGGTCATCAAGTGGTCTTGGTTGTGCACAAGCATAGACATAAGACATCAGCATAATGATGTCTTAATGTGCATAAGACATCAGCAAAAAAACCTGGGCCACAGACCCTCTGCCAGGCCACAGAAACTTTCCTATTTCTAGATTGCCCTTCTCAGAACTTAGCCATCAAATACAGTTGCACATTTCAAATATGCAAGGACACTCACTGTAGCAAAAGATGTGAAATCATGTAAATGGTGTCCAATTGATTATTGGTGAAATTAATGTTATATATGCAAAAGAACATTATACAACTGTTTAAAAAGAATAAAGTGGACGTGGCGCCTGTGGCTCAAGTGGCTAAGGCACCAGCCACATACACTTAAGGTGGTGGGTTCGAATCCAGCCTAGCCCCACCAAACAATGACAGCTGCAACCAAAAAAAAAAAAAA
>NW_003852514.1:5282815-5290404 GCF_000181295.1 Otolemur garnettii | reverse complement strand
CATGGCACTCTACCCAGGGGGACAGCTTGAGGCTCTGTCTCAAAAAAAAAAAAAAAAAAAAAGAATGAGGTGAATTTAAAAAGAATGAATGTGCTTATATGAAATAATTTCCAAGATGTATTGCTAATGAGAAAAGCAAGATGTAGTTGCATGGAAAAAAGTCTGTTCCATTTATGGGAGAAATAAGCAAGCACGCACAGGTACTTAGTATAGGTGTAGATTATGCCTGGAAAGAAAGAAGAAAAAAGTAGGACTCAGTGTCTCCAGGGGAAAGGATGTAAGGACTAGTGAGACAGAGTATGAAGAAGGTCCTATTTTCCTTATATAGTTGCCACCTTTTCACAGCCACATATTACTTTTTCAAATGACCTCCCTTGGGCCTCAGAGACCTTGTTATAATCAGGGGCATGGTACCTCTCCCAGGGCTATCACGGGTGTCATGGAGTCAGCTCCTGTGATGTGTAAGGTCATCCTATTCAGGTGCAGCTTTCAGGAGCATAATGAGAACCAAGTTTACCTATACCCACACTAGGCCAGGGCTGGAGCAAGGCAAGAGTAATGACTTGCAACCTCCCCTTGCTCTGAGAACCCATCCTTAGGCTGAATGGTAGATGCTCAGTCATCCTTTATATTATTATGTACAATTTATTGCATGCCTGATATAGTTTAAAATAAAATAGATTTTTTTTTTTAAAAAAAGAACTTACTTTAGAATATGAGAAGAGCGCTCTGTGTATGCAAGCTTGAACATCTATTACCATATGATTTTTCCCAGGAAGGGTCAAACTTCAAAAGGATCTCAGAAGTAAGTATCAGGCAGCGCCTGTGGCTCAGTGGGCAGGGTACCAGCCCCATATACCGAGGGTGACGGGTTTAAACCCAGCCCTGGCCAAACTGCAACAACAACAACAACAAAAATAGCTGGGCGTTGTGGTGGGTGCCTGTAGTCCCAGCTACTCAGGAGGCTAAGGCAAGAGAATCACCTAAACCCAGGAATTGGAAGTTGCTGTGACCAGAAGGGAGGGGTGTAAAGGGAGTACTTTATCAACAAAATCCATGAAACAGAAGTTGTACTACAACCTGTAGAGGTATTTTAGCTTCTGCCACCACCCTATTCAGCACACCCCACACTCTCCTGGCAAAAGCTGGAACGGTCCCCAGAGAACCCTGCACACACTTAACCAAGAATTAAATACAATACTCAGGCACTAGGTGCCCTCAGGTAGCAATGCCTGAACACAGCCGTGGCTGGTGATCCCAGAAGGGGCTTCTTCACACTGATACAAACAATGCAAAGTAGTAGCCAAGAGTCTGACTCAAACAGAGTCATCAAAGCCAAGTCAATGCAAAGTAGTGGCCAAGAGTCTTGAACAAGGAGAGGATGCAAGAGCCATCAAAGCCAAGTCAGGGAGGCAAGACACCATGACATCACAACCCCTCAGCTGTGGTGCCCTGATACTGACGCAGGACTTCTGAGTAAGTCTTGCCAAAATGCAGAAACTTAGCCCAATCTCGAGAAAACATCACGCAAACACAAAATGAGGAACATTTAAAAACATAATCATTCAATACTTCTCAAAAGCATCAAGTTTGGTGGGGCCCAGTGGTTCATGCCTATAATCCTAGCACTCTGAGAGGCCAAGGCAAGAGGACCACTTGAACTTGGGAGTTTGAGACCTGTCTAATTAAAGCTAAAAATAAAAAAAAAATAGCAAGGCATCATGGTAGGAACTTGTAGGCCCAGCTATTTGGGAGGCTGAGGCAGCAGGATCACTTGAGCCCAGGAGTTTGAGGATGCTGTGGAGGCTGACACTATGGCACTCTAGCCTAGACAACAAAGGGAGATTCTGTCTCCAAAAAAAAAAGCATCAGGGTCATGAAAGACCAAGGGAAACAGAGGCACCATTACAGACTATAATGACCAAGACATGACAATAAATGAGTAAATGAATGTGGGGTCCTAGAACACAAGGACTTAGAAGTTGAGTTTAGCTTATAGTATTTTAACCAACATTTATTTCCTGGTTTTCCTCATAGTAGACCCAGTATCCCTATATGGTAACAGGGAAAGCTGTATGAGCTATGAGAAAACTCTTTATACTGTTTTTGTAACTTTTTTTTTTTTTTTTCACTTTTTGGCCGGGGCTGGGCTTGAACCCGCCACCTCCGGCATATGGGGCCGGCACACTACTCCTTTGAGCCACAGGCACCATCCATATTTTTGAAACTTTTTACTATGTGTAAAATTTGTTCAAAATAAAAATGTTTTTTTAACAAGGGTGCCACATTTAGATTTGAGTCCCGCCCTCCATTACAGGCATGTCATTTTTAGGAATGCCTCAGTTTCCTCATTAACAAAACAGAATCGATATTTTTATCTTCTCTTAATTTTTTTTATTAAATCATAACTATGTACATTAATAATACATTTATGGGGTACAACGTGATTTTATATACAATTTGGAATATTTACATCAAACTGGTTAACATAGCCTTCACCTCACTAACTTAATTATTGTGTTGATATTTTTATTTTCAAATGAGAATAAAAATGAGGCCAAGTATAGTGTGTGACACCTATAATCCCAGCACTTTGAGAGGCCAAAGTGAGAGGATCACTTGAGGCCAGAAGTTCAAGACCAGCCTGAGCAACACAGTGAGAACCCATCTCTATAACAATAAAAATAAAAATAAGTAGCTGGGTGTAATGGCACACATCTGTAATCCCAGCTACTTGGGAGGCTGAGGCAGGAGGACTGCTTGAACCTAAGAGTTACAGTTGCTGTGAGCTAGGCTGAGGCTATGGCACTCAAGCCTGGGTAACAGAGTGAGACTCTGTCTCAAAAAAATAAAACAAAATAATATAACATGGGACAGCACCTGTGGCTCAAAGGAGTAGGGCTTTGGCCCCCTATGCCGGAGGTGGTGGGTTCAAACCCCGCCCCAGCCAAAATCTGCAAAAAAAAGAAAAAAATAACGTAACATAACATAATTTAAAAGATGCTAAAAAGGATATGAATCACATACATACTCTTGTGTGACCATACCTGACTGCAGCCTGGCCTTTTGGTTCCACCATCTAACCACCCCAGAATCAACTCTTCTCCCTACTTCTATGCCACCAGGCATGTATTACCATAGAGCCTCGCCAGGCTGGGGTCCCTGCCCAGCCTCTTCACCACAAGGCAGTAGAGTGAGCCTGTCAGTATGTGCAGCCCATTGAGTCACTCATCAATTAGCCCCCCATTTTCCCACTTTTCCCACATAAGGGCCATCAGATCCCATTCCTAGGGCTATACCCCTCTGGCTCCTCCCCACCCCAACACAGGATGGGTTCAATGGTACAATTCCCTGTGGACCCCGCCCCTCCTGGGCTGAGACACTGCAGTGCCTCCTCCCCAGGATGACTCCAGCTCCTACTGGTAACCGCTGCTGGGCTTCTCCTCAGCGCTGACAGCTCACACACTAACTGTCCTGCCTCCTCCACAGGTCTGTAGGCCTCAGGAGTGCAGGCTCTGCCTTAGCATATGGAGCCCAGGGTGTGACATGGGCATGATGGTCCAGGCAGCAGGACAACCTACAGACAGGACATCCCAGCAGCCCACAGCAGTGCCAAGGCAGCGTGGTAAGGCAGCTCCCCCAGGCTCCTCCATCCCTTTGGTAGCATGGTTCTCAGGTTCCACTGATGGGATGTCGTTTGTGTGAAGGGCAAAGAAAGGCTTGCTACTCTTTTAACTTAATGAAGCAAACTGAAGGTGTGATAAGACAAATGCTTTGCCAGGGTCCAAGACCAGGGTGTGTTTATCTCAGCACCACAAACACATGGGGCAGCTAATCATTCTCTGTTGCGGGAAGGAAGGTTGTAGGGTGCTGAACAGCATCCCTGGCCTTCACCCACTAGAAACCAGAAGTAACTGCTATGCCCTAGTTTTGATAACCTCAAATATCCCAGGATGTTGCCTCAGTGTTCCTGGTGCAGGGACAAAATCACCCCACTGTAACCCTAGTCCTAGACCATAAGTAAGGAATTCTGAAGAAAGGAACCAGAGGCTGGATCTCTGACTGGACTCAGCTACAGCCACGAGGAGCTTCAGTAGAACTGCAGCCTTAGTGAGGAGGCCAGCTCACCACACTGACCCTTGCTCTCTATAGGATTAATTCCCAAAGTCTTGGGAGCTTGTTATCACAAGCTGGAGTGGCAGGCCCTTGGAGAAGCCCCATGCACAGTTCTGCTCACCTGTGACTTGAAAGGCCCCACATCACATACTGTCCATCACCCAAACTTAAGAGGGATTATGGGGGGTGCTCACCTTTGGGGGCTTGAAAGGGTAATCGGTAGGAAAGTGGATGGTCAGGAAGAAAACACCTCCTTGGTAAGGACTATCATTCTGGCAAGATGAGACACAGAAAGAGTTCAGTGCACATGCTAAGTATAAAGTAAAAGAAGCAAAAGTGGAGCGGTGTGCTTAACAGCTACTACCTACCGGGCCCATGATGGTGGCCTGCCAGTGGAACACTAAAAGACAAAAGAGAGATGAGCACGTGAGAGACTCCCCAGTAAAAATGTCTATTCTACTGAAAAGGCATCGGTAAGTTTAGAGGGTGCTGTCCACACAATACATCTTTACTTCTTTTTTTTTTTTTTTTTTTTGAGACAGAGCCTTAAGCTATCCCCCTGGGTAGAGTGCCGTGGCTTCACAGCTCACAGCAACCTCCAACTCCTGGGCTCAAGCGAGTCTCCTGCCTCAGCCTCCCAAGTAGCTGGGACCACAGGCGCCCGCCACAACGCCCGGCTATTTTTTGGTTGCAGCTGTCATTGTTGTTTGGCGGGTCTGGGCTGGATTGGAACCTGCCACCTTAGGTGTATGTGGCTGGCGCCTTAGCCACTTGAGCCACAGGCGCCGAGCCCATCTTTACTTCTGACGCCAACTTCAAGCCTTAGGTCCCCAAAACCACTAAGATTCAATAACTTGCTAGGACTCCTGGAGCTTACCGAAAGCTACTGTACTCATGGTTACAGTTTATTACAGGGAAACAACACAGACTAACGTCAAGAGGGGTCCAAATGCAGACCTCTATTATGCTTTACCCAAGGAATCAGGGTATGTTACTCTTCTGGCATCAGTGTGCTGACAACACATGCAGAGTACTATCAACCAGGAATATGCTCCTGAGCCTTGGTGTTCAGAGTTGTGTTTTGTTTTTGAGACAGAGTTTTACTTTCTTGCCCTCGGTAGAGTGCTGTAGCGTCACAGCTCACAGTAACCTCCAATTCTTGGGCTCAAGTGATTCTCTTGCCTCAGCCTCTGAAGTAACTGGGGACTACCGGTGCCTGCTATGACGCCCAGCCATTTTTTTTTTTTTTGTTAGAGACAGAGTCTCACTTTATCACCCTCAGTAGAGTACCACAGCATCACAGCTCACAGCACCTCTAACTCCTGGGCTTAAAAGATTCTCTTGCCTCAGCCTCCTGAGTAGCTGGGACTATAGGCACTCACCAGAACACCTGGCTATTTTTTTTGTTGTAGTTTGGCCAAGGCCTGGTTCAAACCAGCCACCCTTAGTATATGGGGCCAGCACCCTACCTACTTAACCATAGGCACCACCTGATTTTTTTGTTGCAGTTGTCATCATTGTTGTTTAGTTGGCCCAGGCCACTCAAACCCTCCAGCCTCGGTGTATGTGCCTGGCACTGCAACCACTGTGCTATGAGCGCCACACCATGTTCAGAGTTTTTATTAGGGATCCACCCTGAGTGTATGACTGTGTGACTGAGTGCCTCTAGGGCTGATCTTAATCTCTAGGCTCTAACTCTGACAGCAGGACCAGAAAAACACCGAGGCAGGGGGTAGGGACTAAAGCAGAAGTTCCCCAAATCCCTAGAGGTGCCCAGAGTCAGTCAAGGTACCGCATGAGTCTTTTTCAATATTTCAAAGAAATTCTGTTGAAGAGAACACCTCTAATAGGGGTGCCGATGCTAATGAAAATATCACTTCTTTTGCTTTTGTTGTCCAATTCATACTAGTCAGCTGGCAAATAGATAAACTCTTACCTAATAACAATGTAGAACAGAATTCTTATTAAATTAGTGACAGGAGTTTTTATTTTTGTTTTCTTAAGAGACAGGCTCTCGGGCCCAGCTCAGTTGGCTCACGCCTGTAATCCTAGCACTCTGGGAGGCCAAGGTGGGTGGCTTGAGTTCATGAGTTCCAGACTAGCCTGAGCAAAAGCAAAACCCCATCTCTACTAAAAATAGAACTGAGGCAAAAAGATTGCTTGAGCCTAAGAGTTGGAGGTTGCTGTGAGCTATGACACCCAGGTCGACAGCTTGAGACACCGTCTCAAAAAAAAAAAAAGACAGGGTTTCACTATGTTCCCTAGGCTGGTCTTGAACTTCTGGTCTCAAGTGACCCTCCCGCCTTAGCCTCCCAAAGTATTGGGATTACAGGTGTGAACCACCATGCCAGGCCAAAGGTGTTTTTGATAATTAATATAGCTTAGAATAGGAGGTTAGGATCCTGTGGTCTTGTTCATTTTGAACCCCTAGGGCTGCTGAAGGGCTGAGCAGAGTTTGAGGGCACAGTAAGAGGAGAAAAGAGAATGAGACAGGAAACGGAGGAGAGAACCTGGAAAGGGGCTGTTTGCCCATGGAGCAGGCATGAAATAGCCCCAAAAGGTTATAGCTTCCATAGCTGCCCAAAGCATGTCTACTGAGGTGCAGATTACAGAGGGTGGCCTCCATGCTGCCCTCTCCAACAGTACCAGCTGCCTCCAGTGCAGGGCTGTGACATGGGTGTGAGCTGAGCCACACAATGAGGACATGCCTCTAAATGGCTCAGGCTAAACTACAGCAGTTCAATCTAACACTGACCCTCATTTCACTTGGTATCATCTTAGTGGCAGATAAGAGGGGAAATATGCTACAGAGACCTGGGGTGCTTGTGAGGATAACATAAGCAAAACAGTGATAAATGGGGAAAAGGTCCAGCTGCTCAGAAACAAGGGAGCACAGCGGTACATGTTCATTACACTCTCCAGAAGCAGCTGAACTCATCCCTGCTCTGCTCTGAAGCCAAGAGTTAATCTCCCACAGAAACTTACAGAGCCCTCCATCCAGTGGCTCTATTTGCCTACCTTGGCTCCTCTGCGCTCCAGACCTCCCAGGACATGAAAGCACATGTGACACCATCCCCTTGTTCTCCAGCTTTGTGAAATTTCTTTAATTGTAGTAAAAAATATAACACAAAATGTACAGCTTAAACTACTTTAAAGTGTGTAATTCAGTGGTGTCAAATCTATGACTTTATGCAACCATCACCACTAACCATTTCTAAAATTCTTTCATCAAAAAATAAAAAAAATTTAAAAAAAACAACTCTTTTATCATCTCCCAAATATAATTCTGCACCTATGAAATACTATTTCTCCCTCTCCTTGATCTCTGGTAACCTCTCATCTACTTTCTGTCTGTATGAATTTGCCTCATCTAGATATTTCACGTAAGTAGAATCATATAATAATTGTCCTTTTCTTGCTGGCTTATTTCACTTAGCATTTTTTTTTTTTTTTTTGAGGCAGAGTCTCACTTT
>NW_003852514.1:5261948-5280630 GCF_000181295.1 Otolemur garnettii | reverse complement strand
CGCCACCTTAGGTGTACGTGGCTGGCGCCTCAGTCACTTGAGCCACAGACACCGAGCCAAATTTGGGGTTCTTAACTGCAACACTCCTGCAAATCTGGAGACCCCCACAAATACTTACAATCATTACCCACAGGTCCCGCAGAACACTGGGCAGGAGGATCCCTTTGCAAGTCGGTTAATTCCTAGAACACAAGATGGGGGTTAGACCTGGTGTACACCTGGGATGCTGCCTCTACACACTCAGTGTGACAGCTGAATGGATTATCCTGATGGGAGGAGACTCTTATGCCTCAGGAGCAGGTTGGAGCCAAGTAGATCTGCTCCACCCCGAAGCCCATCCTCCACCTGAGTATCCCAGGTACTCAGGATATGGGAGAAAAAGAGCCTCAGGAGAGTATTCTGAGAGGTTTTAGCTCTGGGCTAATGAATTACTGAATAAAAGCAATTAGCACAATTAAATGCTCAATTAAGGATAGAACCCCAGTATTTCAATCTTTGTACTCTACCACTTCTACCCACATCCCAATCCCACTACCCACCACTGGGTGTGTATGGCAAGTCGTATATGAAGACTAAGAGCACACAAGGTGAAGTCTAATGCTGCAGGAATTATGCCACAAAAGTCCCTTTAAGGGATACCAACTCTACCCATGTTCTTCAAAAGTGATCCAAGTCCAGCATAACCCTCAAGACCCAAGATTTTGAGCAGTGACTCTGAAGACTTTAGTTTGCATGTATAAGAATGTTTCCTATATAGTATTTCCTCTTCTCCCAAGGTTCCTGGTCTTAGTAAGCATTCTAACCTCTAAGGTTTCCATGGAGGTGCTAACAGGAAGGAAGGAGACCCCAGGCTAGAGTGCAGTGCTCTCTGCCTAGTTCACAGTAACCTCACATTCCTGGTACATCATGTGGCAGTGAAACTCTTCAGAAGATGGCAAACCCGTTTGTACATGTGTACATGTACAAAGTTCTCACCTGGCTTATGGCATTCCTCCTCACCTAAACTAAGCCTGTCACTGTCCCATCCACAGATCCTCCTGATCTCACCGTATGTCTCAGGGTATGCTGATCATTCCTGGTCATCCTGTACTTATACCACATCCCAAATTTAATCAGCCATGATGGGAGTATAAACACCATAGAAGCCAGTAAATGCTACAGATCAGTGGCATGTTTTCTCCCTGAGAGTTGTTTTTAAATATCTACTAGGAAACCACAGGCCAGTTCTCAATTAGCATCTAGTTTATCTGTTTCCTCACAAGTAAAATGGATTGTATGTGGTAAGCACTCAGTAAGCAGAATCACAAATAGTCACAGTAGAAGTGGAGTTGGGAACAACTGAGGTTGTGTAAGGGGGCCAGAGGACATACTCAGAAATGTAACAGAGCTACAGAAACCTCTGAAGAATAGTTTCTTCTTGCTTACCTCTGCACTCTGTGGCCCTCAGTACCACTATCATTCTGCAGGGTAACTGTTTATTTCCACTGTGTTACTGTATGAATGAATAAGTTCTTTAAATGGGACTGTTAAGACAAATCCTGGAGAGACCATATGAATAGTCAAGGCCAGAAAAACCTGGCAGTACAGGCCAATTCCCCTCCAGCTCACAAGGTTTTCCAACACCTCCATGTTTTTGCACTAGTGGTCACCAGAACCTAGAATCCATGTCCCTTAGGGATGTGATGAAAACATCCCTTAAAAGACTTAATGATTTCTTGGGCGGCACCTGTGGCTCACCTGTAGGGCGCCGGCCCCATATGCTGGAGGTGGCAGGTACAAACACTGCCCCGGCCAAAAACTGCAAAAAAAAAAAAAAGACTTAACAATTTCTAAATGGCCACAAGTGTGTCCCTCTTGATAGACACCAACCAGAGCCCAGGAGTCTGAAATGCTAGCTGACATTTCAAAGAAATTAGCACTCAAACACTGCATACCTGTGCTCACCTAATAGGACTAGAAGACTCAGTTCTCAACTCCAACTCCATCACAGGGAAAATCACTTTTTTACCTCTTTGGAGTTCATTATAATTACTGGTTAAGTTGTAATTAAAAATTACACTTGCCTGCTAACTTGTCAGCACAATTATATGGCCATTTTCTTTCTTTCTTTCTTTCTTTTTTTTTCTGTTTCAAAACAGAGTCTCATTCTGTTGCCCAGGTTAGAGTGCTGTAGCCTCAAGCTAGCTCACAGTAATCTCAGATTCCTGCATTCAAGTGATCCCCCTGCCCCCACCTCCTGGTAGCTGGGACTACAGGCACTCACCAGAACACCTGGCTAATTTTTCTATTTCTAGTAAAAACAGGGTTTTGCTCTTACTTGGACTGGTCTCAAAATCCTGAGCTCAAGGGATCCTCCCACTTCAGCCTCTCGGAGTGCTAGGATTACAGGCGTGAGCCACTGCACCCCACCATAAATTTTTTTCATGGTTTTTTAATATAAATGTTTAAGTGTACATAACATATGCAAGAGTACCCAGTAAAAATCAAGGACAACAGGTATACAGGATGCCACCATTAGTATTACTGAAAGGGGGAGGAGAGATGGGTAGAATGAATGTGGGTGTGTATTTCTAGAGGAATACTTAATAACACTGGTTAGTCCCAAGGAAGGGAATTAGACAGGGCTGGGCACAGGTGAGAGACTTTGGGGTGGGAAACATTTTCCTGCATATTCTTTGCATGTTTTAAATTTTGAACCATGGCCAGGCGCAGTGGTTGATGCACTCTGTGAGGCCAAGGCAGGTGGACTGCCTGAGTTCACAGGTTCAAGACCAGTCTGAGCCAGTGTGCAACCTTGTTTCTAATTATAGCCAGGCGTTTTGTGGCGGGTGCCTGTAGTCTCAGCTACTTGGTTGGCTGAGGCAAGAGAATCACTTGAGCCCAAGAGTTTGAGGTTGCTGTGATCTATGATGCCACTGCACTCTACCAAGGGTGACAAAGTGAGACTCTGTCTCAAAAAAAAACATTTTTTTTTGAACCATGGACATTTATTACCTAATCAATAAATACTAAGTATTTTATTAATTATAAAGGACTAGGCAGGTTAAAGTTATATAATAATTATTGTTACAAATAACAATGATAGAAGAGTTCTGAAAAAGTGAAAGAAGGTTCAAGTTTCAAGTATTAATAGAAAAAACGAGTTAAGCAACCTATCAGTTCTTCTATTGTGTCTTAAATCCAAGATACCATCCTTTGTTGTTGCAGTTTTTGAGACAGAGTCTCACTTTGCTGTTGATAGGGCCAAATGTAGGGACCTGCCTAAATAGAACCATCCAGCCCTGGAAGAAAAGAGCGCCCAATTCTCACCCTCCTAACTCCTATATTCCCACCCCGTCTTAACCCACGTGCTGACTTCTTTTTCCAACTCAGCCCGCACCGGAGTGAATAAAGGACATGATGCCCACGCAGAACCTGGACTCCGCTTCCTTTCATTCATGTTTTGGAATAACCTCTCATTTTTGGTCCTTAACCTCTCAGTTGTCTAGGCTAGAATGCCATGGCATCAACTCAGCTCAGCTCACAGCAACCTAAAACTCCTGAGTTCAAGTAATCCTCCTACTGCCTCATCCTCCCGAGTAGCTGGTGCCACAACGCCCAGTTAATTTTTCTATTTCTACTAAAGACAGGGTCTTGCTCTTGCTCAGGCTGGTCTCAAACTACTGAACTCAAGTTATCTTCCTGCCTTGGCTTCCCAGAGTGCTAGGATTACAGGTGTTAGCCATTGCATCCAGCCACCAAATGCTTTCTTTACACCTAACCTTTAATTTTATTTAAATATTCTTATTGAAAGAATTCTTTGGGGCTTACTTAAACATAGGTTTTTTCTTGGGGGGGGGTTATTTATTTGAAACAGTTTCACTTTGTCACCCTTGGTACAGTGCCATGGAATCATAGCTCACAGCAACTTCAAACTCTTGGGCTCAAGTGATTCTCTTGCCTCAGCCTTCCAAGTAGCTGGGACTACAGGCACCTGCCACAGTGTTTGACTATTTTTAGAGACAGGCCCTTAACTCTAGCTTAGGCTGGTCTCAAACTCCTAAACTCATGCAATCCACCTGCCTCAGCCTTCCAGAGTGCTAGGAGTCCAGGTTTAAGCCACCTTGCCCAGCCTCCAACTATTTTTTTTTTTAAATAGAGACAGACAGAGTCTTGCTCTGTCACCCAGGCTGGAACTCCTAGTCTCAAGTAAATCTCCTGAGTAGCTGGGACTACAGGCCTTCACCCAGCTAATTTCTCTATTTTTCGTAGGATGGGGTCTCACTCTTGCTCAGGCTGGTCTCAAATTCCTGAGCTCCAGTGATCCACCTGCCTTGGCCTCCCAGAGTGCTAGGATTTACAGGCATGAGCCACCTTGCCTGGCCTGTGGGTTTATTCTTTTAAATCAAGTATTATTAATGCATACAGAAAAAAAAAAGAAAGAAAAATAAGTAAAATAAATAAATTTGTTCAGGAATTCTTAAAACTTGGTATTCAGAGCTCAACACTGAGTCATTGATGTCTACACAATATCATCTATGCCTTCCAAAGCAGTAGTGATGAAGCAGTTCTTAAGAGTCCTCCACTACTGTTTCTGGAGTTTTCTTCCAAGCCATTGATACTCATTCTACAAAGTCTTGGTTATAATCTCTTTGCACACATCCACCAAAAAAAAGTGACCAAGACTAACCAACTTGAGGGTAAGTAGTACCTTCCTTTTTTGAGCCTATGAAACATTTGGTTGCTTCACATGAAAATAGGAAATTATAGTCCTTCCTCCACAAACAAGTATTTGCTCCACTAATATGAAATTTACTCCCTATTGTTTTGTTTCTATGACTGTGTTCACAAAAGCTTTTCTTTTCAGTGCTAGATCATAGAATCTTTTTAATTTTTCTTTTTTTTTTTTTTTTTTAGAGACAGAGTCTCACTCTGTTGCTAGAGTGCCATGGCATCAGCCTAGCTCATAGTGACCCCAGACTCCTGGGTTCAAGTGATCCTCTTGCCTCAGCCTCCCAAGTAGCTAAGACTATAGGCACCTACCATAATGCCCTATTTTAAGTAGAGACAGCATCTTGCTCTTCCTCAGGCTGGTCTCACACTCCTAAGCTCAAGTTATCCTCCTTCCTCGGTCTCCCAGAGTGCTAGAATTACAGGCACGTACCACTGCACCCAGCCTTGAAGATTTTTTTAAGAGATGGGGTCGTGCTTTGCTGTCCAGGCTGGAGTGTAGTAGCCTGATAATAGCTCATTGCAGCCTAAAACTCCTGGGCTCAAAGGATCCTCCAATCTCAGTCTTCTGAATTTCAAGAACTGGCCCGGCTCGGCGCCTATAGCTCACCCAGCTAAGGCGCCAGCCACGTACACCTAAGATGGCGGGTTCGAATCCCCAGCCCGGACCCGCCAAACAACAATGACGGCTGCAACCAAAAAATAGCCGGGCGTTGTGGCGGGCGCCTGTGGTCCCAGCTACTTGGGAGGCGGAGGCAGGAGACCCGCTTGAGCCCAGGAGTTGGAGGTTGCTGTGAGCTGTGATGCCACGGCACTCTGCCCAGGGGGACAGCTTGAGGCTCTGTCTCAAAAAAAAAAAAAAAAGAACTGGCCCATGCCACCATATCCAGCTAATTTTTTTTAGAGATGGAATCTCACTAAGTGGAATGTCACAATTACATGACAGGGCTATAAATGACTTTTTAAAGAACTGCCGTTTTTGGTATATTCTAAATCTGCTGTGACATGTATTACAAAACATATGCATTCAACAGCAAATAACAAATATAAAAACAAGTGAATGCTGCCACATAAACCCCTGTGCCTATTAAGCATATTTAGAAATGTTCCATTAATACATGTCCAGATTTTTAAAATATGTATTCTAGCTTTACTGAGGACGTATTTTACCAACAAAGTGAAAAGTTCATATAAAACCATTCAATTCTGCAGGGCAAGGTGGCTCATGACTATAATCCTAGCACTCTTGGAGGCCAAGGTGGATGGATTGCTTGAGCTCCAGAGTTCCAGACTAGCCTGAGCTAAAACGAGACCCAGTCTCTAAAAATAGCTAGACATTGTGGAGGGCGCTTATAGTCCCAGCTACTCACAAGGCTGAGGCAAGAGGATTTCTCGTACACGAGAGTTTGAGATTGCTGTGAGCTATAACACCACAGTACTCTACTGAGGGTGACAAAGTGAGATGCTGTCTCAAAAATAAGTAAATGAGTAAATAAATAAAATCATTCAACTCCTTCGAAAAAATTTTAAGAAAAGGGATAAAGTTGGCTGGCAAGGACTGTAGGTTGGAAACTAAGGGGTGACTAGTGGATGCCATACTCCTGGCTCAACCTGCTCAACCATACTGCTGCCTACCTGCTCAGTACCCACCCTACTTCCTCCTTTCCAAAGAACTCCTGTTCAGTTACATAATATGCAGGGTGTAGGAGATGCCAACATCCCAGCAAGATGATCTGCAGCTGAGGCGTGGACCTTGGGCCATTCCTCCACAGGAGTTCCTTGTGGGAGGAGCCTGTGCCCTCAGGAAGTAGTCATTGTTAATTTCTCCCCTCACCTGTATCATTCCCTTTCAATAAAAGGCTGGTGCGGAGGTTGCTCGGGGCTACCCGGAAAGTAAGGGCTAGCCCACCTTCCACAAGCTTGTACTTCTAATCCGCTTCTCGCCTGGTTCCTTCCTGCGCTAACCGAGACCAGGGCCACAGGAGCCCGACGGGTCATGACAGCAGGGCACTGTGCAAACATGAAAACATAGAATCTCTAGTTCAAGAATTATTAAGAATTTCATGATGGTGTCAGCAGAACATAAAACCAAGGGTATGGCCCTTCTAAGCATGGGGCCCTGTGAGAGTGAATGTGACACACCCATAAACCCAGTCCTGTTCTTTCTGTCTCTGATTCCTATCAAGGAAAGTTCTTCTTGACCTTATGACTTCAATTACCTTGGGTTTCTAGGTACCATTTCATCTTCAAGATCCAAACTTGGTTTTCCAAGTCCTCCCTTTTATAAATCGTACCAGCCTGCACATGCCACTTCAAACCTATACCCCTTATTTCCCTACTCAGCTTCCTGCCTTCAAAACTCCTAACTCCCCATCCTAGTCAATGACACCATCATCTACCTAGCATTCCATCTTGTGAACCTCCTTGTCTAATTTTCATCACATCCTCTCTGTAAGTCCTGTCAACTCCACCTCTGTCATGTGGCCCAAGCACTGCTCTGGCCCAGCAGCCATTTCATGGTCATTAATTTGGGCAAAGCCTTTGTTGGACTTCCACAATACCTTTACTCTTACTCTTTCCCATCTGGTCAGAAGGATATTTTAATAACACAAATCTCAGAATCTCATTCACCTGCTTCAAAGTCCCAGGATGAGAGATGACCCTGTTTAGAGAATAATTTCTCAAAATTACCTATCTTGGCTTGGCGCCTATAGCTCAACCAGCTAAGGCGCCAGCCACGTACATCTAAGGTGGCGGGTTTGAATCCCCAGCCCGGACCCGCCAAACAACGACGGCTGCAACCAAAAAACAGCCGGGCGTTGTGGCGGGCGCCTGTGGTCCCGGCTACTTGGGAGGTGGAGGCAGGAGACTCGCTTGAGCCCAGGAGTTGGAGGTTGCTGTGAGCTGTAATGCCATGGCACTCTACCCAGGGGGACAGCTTGAGGCTCTGTTTCAAAAAAAAAAAAAAAAAAAAATTACCTATCTTTTGGATACTTATTTATAAAAAATGAGTAATACTAAGAGAGATCCTATAATTCCACCTCTGGCAATCTGCGTTAAGGAAAAGGGCTCATCACACAATAACGTTCATCACAGTAAATACTTGATGAAGAATTTGCAATAATAATGGCAGTTAACTCAGATCCACTGCTTGGTATATGCCAGGCATGTGGTAAACAGTATCACTTCATTTAATTTTTTTTAAATTGCAGGTTATTGTGCTGGTACAAACTAGGTTACAATGTTTGCATTTGTTAAGGTCCCTCTTACAGTTGTGTCCTGTACCCAAGAGGTATGCCATATACCCTTACATTATGCACATTAAGTGACAGCACACCCAACTCCCTCGCCTGCCTCCTCTCCCCACCACACCAGTTTAAATTGAAATAAGTTTTTCTTACTTGGGTGTGTATTAGATCATTCACTGATTTCACATTAGCATTGAGTACATTGGATATTTGCTTTTCTAAGAAGAAGAAGATGTTTCAACTTCCTCCAGGTTAATACAAAAGATGTAAAGTCTCCATCTTTTTAAATGGCTGAATAGTACTCCATGTTATATACATACCACGGTCTGTTAATCCATTCCTGAGTTGAGGGGCATTTAGGTTGTTTCCACATCTTGGCAACTGTAAATTGAGCTGTGATAAACAACCTTGTGTAAATTTCCTTATGATAAAATGATTTTTTTTCTTCTGGGTAGATTACCTAGTAATGGAATTGCAGGTTCATATGCGAGCTCTAATTTGAGTTCTTGGAGGATTCTCCATACTCCTTCCCAAACAGGCTGTATTAGTTTGCAGTCCCAATGATACCGGAAAAGTGGTGCCCCAGCCAGCTCAGCCAAGTGGGGCTTGGGGACCTGCCACCTCTGTCTTGGTGGCAGCAGCTGGCAGAGGAACCGGCAGGTTGGAGCAAGTGGTGGGGAGCTTCCCTCCCCCACCAGAGGCTGCAGTAGAGCGGTGCTAGAGGACCTGCTGGCTCTGCCTTGGCAGCAGCTGGCACGGAAACCAGCAGGCTGGAGCCAAAGGGGAAGCTTTCCTCTCCCACTGCAGGTTCCTGAACAAAAAAGACCGGCAGATCAGGGAAAAACATTGGCAATTCCTCCAGTGCATTCCTGATTGGTCCATTTTCAATCCTGCTCCTGACTGGTCTATTTTATAGACCAATCAGCTAAGCTCTCAGCTCATTGGATAACTGCCCCTATATAAACCTCTGAGCAGAGAGCCTAGGGGCAGATCATCACGATCCTCAAGGAAGATAAAGCAGAAGAGCAAGACTTCAGTAGATCATCACAGACCGTTGAGAGGGAGAGAGCAGAAGAGGAAGAGCTATAACACTTATATCCTGCTCTGCAAGGAAGTTTGGCTCTTTGTAAGAGCTGTAACACTTATACCCTGCTCTGCAAGGAGGTTTGGCTCTTTGTAAGAGCTGTAACACTTATACCCTGCTCTGCAAAGAGGTTTAGCTCTTTGTAAGAGCTGTAACACTTATACCCTGCTCTGCAAGGTGGTTTGGCTCTTTGTAAGTGCTGTGACACTTACATCCTGCCCTGCAAGGAGGTTTGGCTCTTTGCAAGAGCTGTGACACTTACATAAAACCTATCTTATCCTGTTCTACAAGGTTTGCCTCTTTGTAAGAGCTGTAATAATACCTCTATAAATAAAACCTAACTTACTGTCCATCCTGTGGTCCATCGATTCATTCATCGAATCATTGAGACCAAGAGCCTGGAAATCCAAAGTCAAAAATCCAGTATCACCCTCATTTAATTTTCAAACAACTCTGTAAACAAGTATGACAGGGAGGCTAGGAAGGATTGAGTGGCCAGCCTGAAGTCCCGCTGTAAGCACCCTTGCATTCTAGACTAGCCCAGGTCTGACACCAAAGTCCATGCTTTTACCCATGACACATAATGACTAAATAAGTTCTATCAATTATGTACTTCTGGAATGTTAGTTATAAATACTATTTGCAACATAGAAAATGCTTACGTTTAAGGCTATGTGAAAATGTGGGATATAATACACGGTATAATTTTTTTAAATATGGGAAAAAGACTGATAGTAGGTATACCTAAATGTTAACAGTGAGGTGGTAGAATTAAAATACTTTTTCTTTCTCCTGGTGTTTTGCATTTTCCAAATTCTAGTTAATAAATTTAGCCTCCGTAGACTCCCTGTTACCTGGAGGATGAAGACCAGTTGTCCCCAAGGGCGATAGTGGTACTGCGTACTGCATCCCGCACCCAGTGGCCGCCAAGCTGAGCCTCGAGGTCTCCCCATTGTCAGGCAGACCCTTTCCCATTTTCTCTACCTCCAAATTTCTGTTCATCCCTTAAGACTCAGCTCCATCCTCAACCCCTCCTGGATCCCCGACAAGAAAGACCAGTCTTCCTCCAGGAAGGCAGCAAACCCCACTAGCCACCTAGGAGCCAGCAGGTGGCTCAACATGACCCCGCCCACGTGACGCGCTCCACGTGACCTAGGCCCCGCCCAGCGCTCGTACAGTTTCCTCCTCAGGCTGCGCCTTCGGCGGTTCCACTACTCTTCCAAAGAGGTGTATCCCCGGCACTGTAGGCACCGTTCACGTCTGCCGTCTGCGCTTCGACACTTCGAACTTCCAAAGCACTGGAGGGTGGGAGAGTGCCTACCTTCTGGATCCGCTTCAGCGCCATCCAACCCCCGTTGCTGGGGACCCGGACAGCCCGGCCAGGGCTGCCTGAGGCGGCCCGGAGCCGGTCGGCTGCCGCCGCGCTGCACGCCGGGAACCGTCGCCTGCGCGTGCGTGCCGCGGGGCACTGTGGGGCCGTTGTCTTAGCGGACGTGGCCGAGAGGGGCCTCCAGCTGTCCTGCCTTGGGTCGGTTACGCTGGTCGCCGGCACCTGGTTCTGTGGCTTTGGCCTGTTGTTGACTAGGGCCTGAAGAGGCCCGCGGAGACGAAGGGCTGGTTGGTTGCACAGTGACGCGCTGAGCACCAGCAGGGTGCCACACGCAATACTCCCTGTCCCCACCTCCTGGGCACCTTCCCAGGCTGTCACATAACTCATGAGAGTAGTGGTTTTTCAATTCTGTAAGTATACATCCTTCTATGCGTTATGATCAGACGTGTTACAGCTGTTTCCACTTAGATGTACGTACACACACACAACCAGTGATAGTATGGAGGTCTGCATGTTTAGTAGTACTTCCTGTGATTTCGACGTATTGCCAAGGTTAAGAACCACGGCTTTAAACTGTAGTATCCCAGGCTTAATTCTGTCTCCTCCCACGACCTGGTCGGTGTCTAGGTCAGTTTTTCAAAATGGGTTATGAACAAATTTATGCGTCTTGAAATTAGTTTAATGGGTTGCAACCAACATTAAAAAAATGAAATAGAAAAAAATCAGTCATTTTACATACATAGGTAAAAATTGCAGAAGCTTTGCTGTTGTGTGTTCGTAGATGGTCTTTATTCTCCACACATGAAAGACGGTGCTGATATTGCTCTGGGACCAGAGATTTAATCTGAGATTGTCTCTGGCCATCCAGGACACAAGGTCACCTCTATGTGTGTATCGAGGCATGATATAAAATGTACTACAGAGAGTGTGATGATTTCCCAGCCGTGTCCCTGGCTTCCATTCTCCCATTCCCCCAGTCTGCTCTCCACACAACTTTGGGAACTCTCTCTGAAATGTAAATCTTGCTATGCTGCGTCTTTGCTTAGAACTCTTCAAGGAAACCTGTGGCCTACAGGGTTATGTTCAGTATCATGGAAGGCCTTTAAAAAACCAATATCCTCCATCCTTACCTCTTTTTCCCTAATCTCCAGCCCATCTAGGGATGCATCTATATTCTTTTACTCTTGGCTGCCTTCAGTTGGAAAGCTCCCCTCTGCACCCCCCACCTCCACCCAAAGCAGAGCATCCAGTTACATACAAAAGCCAGCTAAAGCATCACTTCATAAACAGCCTAAGTCAGGCACCATCCCTTGGTTTCCTATCTTTATAACACAAATTCCTGTTAGTCCATGGGTCATCCACCTCCCCGCATTGTTTATATGGCCATCCCTTCCCATAGGGTGATCCTAGATTTTTGTATATGTTTATATGTTTGAGTAAGAATATAAACCCCAGTGATAATGATGGTTATCTTTGGATGGTAGGTTTACTGATTGTATTAATTTCTAAAATTTCTGCAGGAAATTTTCATCATTTGTGTAATTTAGAAAAAAATGGAATTATAGGATAGAAAATGAAAAAATCAGGCTCGGTGCCTATAGCTCAGCAGCTAGGGCACCAGCCACATACACTGGAGCTGGCAGGTTTGAACCCAGCCCAGGCCTGTCAAACAACAATGACAACAACAGCAACAACAAAAAAAAATAGCCAGGCGTTGTGGCAGGTGCCTGTATTCCCAGCTAATTGGGAGGCTGAGGCAAGAGAATCACTTAAGGCTAAGAGTTTGAAGTTGCTATGAGCTGTGATGCCATGGCACTCTACCGAGGGCATGACATCTTGAGACTCTGTCTCAAAAAAAAGAAAAAAATCTATTATTATTCTTTTTGGTAGTTTGTGTAGTTTTCTAAATTTTTTACTATATGTACTAACTTTTTAACTTTGAAACAATTTTAGGTATACAGAAATGTTATAAAACTAATATACAAGATGTTTAAAAATAGATAAATTCTACTTCATAGAAATTTAAAATTTCGGATGGGCATGGTTGCTCATGCCTATAATGCTAGCACTTTGGGAGACTGAGGCAGGTGGACTGCTTGAGCTCAGGAGTTTGAGATCAGCCTGAGCGAGAGTGAGACCCCTGTCTCTACTAAAAATAGAAAAACTAGCCAGGCATCATGGCAGATGCCTGTAGTCCCAGCTACTCAGGAGACTGAGGCAGGAGGATCTCTTAAGGCCAGGAGTTTGAGGTTGCTTTGAGCTATGATGATACAGTGGCACTTTACCCAGGGCAACAGTGAGACTCTGTCTCAAATAAGGGTCTAAGATGCAAAATATATAAAGAACTCAGTAAAAAGACAACTTGCCTATTCAGAACCGGACAAAAGATTTGAATAGACATTTCTTCAAAGAAGATATACAAGGTAGTAAACACATTATAAAAAAGCATTATTAATCATTAGGGAAATACAAATGAAAGCCACAGTGAAATACCGCTTCACACTCCCTAGAATGTCTGTAATCAATAGGACAGAAAAGTGTTGACCAGCATGTGAAGTTGGAACCCCCACACGTTCTGGTGGAAATGTAAAATGGTGCAGTCATTTTTGGAAAACAGTTTTTCCTCAGAAAGTCAAACTAGAGTTGCCATATGACCTAGTAATTGCATTCTTAGATGTATACCCAGGAGAAATTAAAGGCTGAGAGCTGTGGCTTATACCTTATACTTGCTGGGAGCCTGAGGCAGGTGGATTGCCTGAGCTCAAGAGTTTGGTGAGCTGTGACACCATGGCATTCTACTAAGGGTGACAAAGATTCTGTATCAAAAAAAAATAGTATGTCTGCACAGAAACATAGACATAAGTGTTTATTGCATTGTTCATACTAGCCAAAAGGTGAAAACAATGCACATATTCAGTGGATACTTTTTGGAATGAAGTACTGATAACAATAGGAGTGTATTGTCAGTTCATTGTTCTGGAGGCTATAAGTCTGAAATCAAGATATTGGCAGGGTAGGCTCCTTCTGATGGCTATGACATGAATGTTTTCTGTGCCTCTCTCCTAGCTCCTTGTAGCTTCAGGGATTCTTTGACTAGTAGGTGGTCTCTATGTGTCTTCCCTATATGCATTTCTGTCTTTATGTCCAAATCTCCTGCACCTCTTTTTTTTTTTTAAGAGACAGGATTTTGCTTTGTTTCCCAGGCTACAATGCAGTAATGTCATCATAGCTCACCACAACTTTGAATGTCTGGGCTCAGACAATCCTTCCACCTAAGCTTCCCAAGTAGCTGAGACTACAGACATGTTCCATCATATCTGGCTAGTTTTTTACCTATTTTGTAAAAAAGGGGGTTTGCTATGTTTTTTTTGGAGACAGAGCCTCAAGCTGTCCCCCTGGGTAGAGTGCCGTGGCATTACAGCTCACAGCAACCTCCAACTCCTGGGCTCAAGCGAGTCTCCTGCCTCCGTCTCCCAAGTAGCTGGGACTACAGGCGCCCGCCACAACGCCCGGCTATTTTTTGGTTGCAGCCATCATTGTTGTTTGGCGGGTCCGGGCTGGGGATTCGAACCCACCACCTTAGGTGTAGGTGGCTGGCACCTTAGCCGGTTGAGCTATAGGCGCCGAGCCGGGGGTTTGCTATGTTGCTGGGCTACTGTTGAACTCCTGGCCTCAAGTAGCCTCCTTGACTTTCCAAAGTGCTGGAATTACAGGCCAAATTTCCCCTTTTTATAAGGATACAATCATTGAATGAGGGCCCACACTAATGACCTCAAATTAACTATATCATCTTTTAAAACACAATTTCCAAACAAAGTCACATTCATAACTACTGGAGGCTAGTACTTAGACATATTTTGGGGGGACGCAATTCAGCACATAAGAATGGATAAACCTGGAAAACTTTTTTTTTTTTTTTTTTTTTTTGAGATGGAGCTTCAAGCTATCCCCCTGGGTAGAGTGCCATGGCATCATGCTCACAGCAACCTCCAACTCCTGGGCTCAAGCGAGTCTCCTGCCTCAGTCTCCCAAGTAGCTGGGACTACAGGCGCCCACCACAGCGCCTGGCCATTTTTTGGTTGCAGCCATTATTGTTTGGCAAGCCCGGGCTGGGGATTCAAACCCGCCACCTTAGGTGTATGTGGCTGGCGCCTTAGCCGCTTGAGCCACAGGCGCTGAGCCAAACCTGGAAAACTTTATTCTAAGTCTAAACTATTTTTACTTAGAATGTCTCACACCAAGTATGTGGAGTTTTTCTCCCTGGTACCAATCAGTTCTTTAACTCTTCAGATACCAACTGCTATCTTACAATTCAGTTTAATTCTGACTGTAACAAAGAGTTAGGGCAGGCAGACCCCACAAGTTAAACACTCAGTTTCAGAAGACTGGTAGTCACAAGCTTCAGGTTACCAAATGGCTATAAATTGAGAGTACCTATAACCCCCTCCTCATGTTCAGTAATTTGCTAGAACCCCTTTAAAAACTCAGGGAAACACTTTACTGTTGCATGAGATCTGACAATTAAGTTTATGAACTTGTTACCATGTGCTTATGTTGGTAACACTGTACAGACAATAAGGATTCATAACCTTGGTATATCAGGCTGGGTATATTGACTGGTGGTGTCTTGCTGAGTGGCATTAATTATTATTGCTACACGTTTTTGTGTGCCATTGGGAGAGTATTGGAATTTGAATTGGATTAAGGAACAAACATTTGTAAATTTCTTGTTAAACTTGGCAAGAGTGGAAGTGAAATCAGGCACACCTTAGTCCAAGTGTGTGGGAATAATGCCATGAAGAAAATAGCAGTATACAAATGGATTAAATGTTTTTCTGAGGGAAGAGAAAGCATCATTGATTGAGATGTCAGAGTGGCCAGTAATGAGCAGAACTGAAGAAAACATTGCAAAAATTTGTCAAATTGTGCATCAGAATCATTGGCTGACTGTGAGAAGCATAGCAGATTAAGTAAACATCAATAGAGAAACAGAAAAATATTAACTGAAAATTTTGGCCAGCAACTCATGGCTCTTGCACCATGACAATGCACCAGCTCACATGGCACTGTGAGGGAGTTTTAGCCTGTAAACAAATAATTGGAACATGCCTCCTAGTGACCTGATCTTGCCCCCCAGTGATTTTTTTTCTTTACCCTAAGATAAAAGAAATATTGAAAGAAAGATATTTTGATGACATTCAGGACATTAAATGTAATACTATGACAGCTTTGCTGGCCATTCCAGAAAAAGAGTTCCAAAATTGCTTTGAAGGGTGGACTAGGTACTGGTGTTGTTGCTTACCAAGGGGTGTACTTTGAAGGTGACCATAGTAATACTTAGCAATGAGGTATGTAGCACTTTTTCTGGGATGAATTCATGACTTTAATTGTCCAACCTTTATTATAAAGGATACAAATGAACAGCCAAAGGAAGTGGTACACAGGACTATGTTCAGAAAGGACCCGGTGTAAGAGCTTCTGTCTCTTAACACTTGTGACAGACCACCCTCCTAGTGGGTGGATATGTTCACCAACCCAGAAGTTCTCTGAACCCCATTAACATGATTGGTTAAATCATTGGCCATTGGTTACTGAACTCAATCTCTATCTAGTAGTCTACCAAGAGTTACCCATTAGCATACCTGAAGTATGGTTAAAAGAGGTTTGTTATGATTATCAAAAGATACTTCCGGCTTGGCTCCTGTGGCTCAAGTGGCTAAGCCGCCAGCCACATACACCTAAGGTGGCGGGTTCGAATCCAGCCCGGGCCTGCCAAACAACAATGAAGGCTGCAACCAAAAAATAGCCAGGTGTTGTGGCGGACGCCTGTGGTCCCAACTACTTGGGAGGCGGAGGCAGGAGACTCACTTGAGCCCAGGAGTTGGAGGTTGCTGTGAGCTGTGATGCCACGGCACTCTACCCAGGGGGACAGCTTGAGGCTCTGTCTCAAAAAACAAAAACAAACAAACAAAAAAAAGATACTTCCTATCAAGTCTGCCATTCAGGAAATTCCAAACATCTTAAATTCTGAGGGGCCGGGGACAAAGACCAAATATGTATTTCTTACATCACACTAAGTGAAAGAAGCCAGTTGTGAAAGGCCAAATATTATATGATGCCATGTTTATGAACTGTCCAGAATAAGAAACTATAGAAACAGAAGGTAGATTAATGGTTACCTCTGGCTGAGGGATAGAAAGAATGGGGGATGATTACTGATGGGCAACTTATATGTCTCTAAAACTGTTTTTAATAATAGTAATAATATCCAGAGTTCTTGTATACCCTTCACTCAGCTTCCCCTAATGTTAGCATCTTCTGTAACATAATAACCTAATCCAAAAGTTAACTTCTATGAAATATTAACTAATTTATAGACTTTATTTGAATTTTTTATTATTATTCTTTTTTGAGGTAGGATCTCACTTTGTTTCCTGAGCTGGAATAGAGTGGCATGATCATAGCTCACTACAGCCCTGAACTCCTAGGCTCAAGCAATCTTCCTGCCTCAGCCTCCTGAGTAGCTGGGACTATAGGTGATTGCCATCATGCCTGGATAATCAATTATTTATTTATTTATTTTGATCCTCAGTTTGTTGCCCTCGGTAGAGTGCTGTGGTGTCATAGCAACCTCAAGTTCTTGGGCTCAAGTGATTTCTCTTGCCTCAGCCTCCCAAGTAGCTGCGTCCACCACAATGCCTGGGTATTTTTAGAGGCAGGGTCTCACTCCTTCTCAGGCTGGTCTTGAACCTGTGAGCTCAGGCAGTCCACCCGCCTCGGCCTCCCAGAGTGCTAGGATTATAGGTGTGAACCACTGGGCCCAGCCTCTGGATAATTTAAAAAAGAATTTTGTAGAGATGAAGTTTCACTATGTTTGCTATGCTAGTTTCAGAACTCCTGGCCTCAAGCAGTCCTCCTGCCTTGGCCTTAAAGAGTCGGTGGGATTACAGAGGTGCATGGGTCACTACATAAAGCCTCATGTTTTGCTTATTGTCAGACTGATACTGGACTTTGGGTTTTTGTTCCCTCATTCAATAGAAATTGGCACAAAACTGGGAAGATTTAGGCAGGCAAAGCTTTATTTGGGGCTTTTGTACAAACAAAAGGGAGGCAGTACTGGTTACAAAGCAACCAGACTGGCTCTCTGAACAAAGGGCTGGGGGACTTTTAAAGGGTAGAGAAAGTTCAGCATTGAAATCATAACCTGTAGAGGCTAGATTTTCTTGGCAGCTGCACATTCAGTGATCATGCTTCTTCATATCTCATTAGTATGTTCTACCTCTATCCTTGGGTGTAATTTTTAGCATTAAAATGAGGGAAAGATCTTCCAGTGGTAAACTTTGGGCTTCATCTTGGCAGCAACCAGTTTGTACTGCCTTTGACTAAGGCCAGTGGGCCCCTGCTTCAGTGGTCTCCATGTCCTGTTAAAGAAAGGAGAAATACTTTTGTATTGAAGCTGGACATTAATCATTTTTAAGGTTTTGTTCAGTATTGTAAGCCAACTTAGGCTTTGGCTCAAGGCTTAGGCAGGTAGCCAAATCCTTCTGTTTCACCTTCTGTACTATCTCACACCTGATGTCCTTTTTCTAGTCCAGGATCTAGTTTACCATCCCAGGTTGCATTTATCTTGTCAGCTTAGCCTCTAACAGTCTTTAATGAGTTTATCTCGTCATCTTAGCTTCCTACTATCTTGAAAGAATCTTTGTCTTTCATGACCTTAACATCAGATGGGTACAGGAAAATTATTTCGTAGAATTTTCTCCCTTTGGTTTTTTTAATGTTTTCTGGTTGATGAAATTAAAGTTATACGTATTTGGCAAAAACACTATAGCAGTGACACTGTGCCCTTCTCTGAGCATCATATCAGAATATGCAATATTGATGTCTTAGTACTTGTCAAGTCTGGTTGCTTCATTGAGGTGGTATCTGTAAGATTTCTCCTTTGTAAAATAAAAAATCTATTTCTTTAAATTAATAAATAGCTTGTGGGGAAAAACTTTGAGATAATGCAAATATCCTGTTTCTTACAATATCTTCATCTACTAATGATGATTTTAGTTTCCATTCTTTCCTATAAAAGTTACTACTGTGTGGCTCGGCCCCTATAGCTCAACCGGCTAAGGCGCCAGCCATGTACACCTAAGGTGGCGGGTTCGAATCCCCAGCCCAGACCCGCCAAAACAACAATGAAGGCTGCAACCAAAAAATAGCCGGGCGTTGTGACGGGCGCCTGTGGTCCCAGCTACTTGGGAGGCAGAGGCAGGAGACTCGCTTGAGCCCAGGAGTTGGAGGTTGCTGTGAGCTGTAATG
>NW_003852514.1:5252355-5261899 GCF_000181295.1 Otolemur garnettii | reverse complement strand
AAAAAAAAAAAAAAAGTTACTACTGTGGTGTTTGCTAAATAGTAATTTTCTATTTCTGTATTTCTTTTTACATTTGCTGTTTCTTAAAGCGCTGTCCATTTTCTCCTATTTATTTGTTTATTATTTCATTTGTATTTTAGTATTATTTATTCTCTTGCTCAAATTGTCCTAGATTTGGCTACTGAAAGCTTGTTGCAGGCAGCCTATAAAATGGCTTCCAGTTATCTCCCCTCCTCATATTCACATCCTTCTGTAATATTCTCTCCTTGAGTATGTACTGGCCTTAGTGACACTTCTAAGAGAGGATGGGGTGTCACTTTTGAGATTAGGGTTAGAAAAAGACTAGCTTCCAGCCTGGGCAGACTTTTTCATTGTCTAACTTTCTTGCTCACATGGAAACTAGCCCATATTGTGAGATGCCCTGTGGAGACCCATGTAGCAAGGCCCATGTGGCAAGGAACTGAGGGAGGCCTCTCAGCAATAGCCAGTGAGAAACTGAGGCCCTGAGTCCAGTGGCCCACAAGACATTGAAACCTACCATGTAAGTGAATTATTCCCCAGTCAGGACTTGAGGTGATCCTGGATGACAGCTTGACTGCAACCTCATGAGAAAACTTGAGTTAAAAGAACCTGTATTTCATTTACTAGGGCTACCATAAAAAAATACATATTGGAATCCAGATGCAATGGTACATATATCTGTAATTCCAGTTATACAGGTTGGAGCCTCTGGTGGGAGGATTGCTTGAGTCCAAAAGTTCAAACCTGTAGTGAACTGTCATTGTGCCGCTGCACTCCAACCTGGGTGACAGAGAAAGATCCTATCTCTTAAAAACCAACCAACAAACAACAACAACAACAAACTCTACATACTGGGTAGCTTAAATAGCAAGAACTTATTGTTCTAGAGGCTAGAAGTCCAAGATTGATTGGAATAGCAGTTTTGGCTTATTTTGAGACCTCTTTTCTTGGCTTAAAGATGTAACCCCTCTTTTATTATTGCAAACCCCTTCCCCTCTTGCTAAAGTGATTTTTTTAGGGGATTTAAAAGGTAAGGTGCCCTTTTCCCCCTACTTTATTTTTTTCTTTTTCACCGTTTGGGAGATAAACATTAAAGATGAGTGTAGTTCTAAAAACAACTGCATATATGGAGAAAATTAATGAGTGACCGAAAGAAAATGCCCAGGAAATGTAAAAACTCAGAAAACACTAGTGACAACTTTCAGTTAATATTTCAGGCTGATCCTTGATGCACAGAGGCAGACTATAAAAATCAAAGCAATAGCAAAAACAGTATACCCTGGAGAAGGAAGAGATTCTGAGTTTTAGAGTTATCAGATTGTTAGATTCACATGCCTGTTCTGCAATAAAAAATAACAAGGCATACAACAAAAAAGGAAAATATGGCCCATTCAAAAGGGGAAAATGTCAACAACAAAAAACCTGAAAAAGACCTAATGAAAAATGTACTCCACAAATACTTTAAAATAATCATCTTAAAGATGCTAGGAGAACAAAAGATGTAGAGAAAGTCAAGAAAATGATGTATGGGCTTGGCGCCTGTGGCTCAAGTGGGTAGGGCGCTAGCCACGTACACCTAAGGTGGCGGGTTTGAATCCAGCCTGGGCCCGCCAAAAACAATGATGTCTGCAACCAAAAAACAGCTGGACGTTGTGGCGGGCACCTGTGGTCCCAGCTACTTGGGAGGCTGAGGCAGGAGACTTGCGCCCAGGAGTTGGAGGTTGCTGTGAGCTGTGATGCCACAGCACTCTACCCAAGGGGAAAGCCTGAGGCTCTGTCTCAAAAAAAAAAAAAAGAAAAAGAAACAGAAAATGATGTATGAAAAAATGGCAATATCAATAAAGAGAAAGAAAAGCTAAAAAGAAACCAAAAAATATTTCTGGACCTAAAAAGTATATCTTGGTAAAAAAAAAAATTGCTAGAGGGATCCAAAGGCAGATTTGAACAGCAAAAAGAATAAGTGGACTTGAGGATAAGATAATGATAATTTTTAAGTTTGCTGAATAGCAAGAAAGAAGATTGTAGAAAAATAAACAGAGTCTAGGGGATCTGGTGGACACCATCAAGCAGACCATCATATGCACTCCCATAACATATGTGGGAGTCCTAGAAGGAGAGAAAAAAGGAAATGGGTTGGAGAGATTGTTTGAAGAAATAATGGCTGAAAACTCTATCCTAATCTGATGAAAGATATGAATGTACACATCTAAGTAGCACAATGAACTTCAAGTGAGATGAACTTAAAGAAACTCACACCAAGACATGTAATTAAATTTGAAAATGCCAAAGACAGAAAATCTTGAAATCATAAAGAAAGAAGTGATTCATCACATTCAAGAGCTATTGAATAAAATCATGAGATTTCTCACCAGAACCTTTTAAGGTCAGAGGCAGTGGACTGTTACATTCTAAGTGCTTAAAAAAAACCGCTGCCAACCAAGAAAACTTTATCTGGCAAACTGTCCTTCAAAAATGAAGGAGAAATTAAGATATTTAGTCTGGGTCCTGAGGCTCCAAGAGTGCTAGGATTACAGGTGGCACCTATAATCTGGGAGGCCAAGACAGGTGGATTGCTGGAGGTCAGGAGTTTGAGACCAGTGTGAGCAAGAATGAGATCCCATCTCTAAGAAAACTAGCCAGGCATTGTGGTGGGTGCCTGTAGTCCCAGCTACTCGGGAGGCTGAGTAGCCAAAACAGTTTTGAAAAAGAGTAAAGCTGGAGGACTTACATTCCTGATGTCAAAACTTACTCTCCTCCTGGCTTGCAGACTTTCACTTTCTCACTGTGCATTCACATGGCCTTTCCTCAGTGCACCCAAGAGAGTGAGCAAACACCAGCGCACATGTGTTCTCTGTCATAAGGACACCAGTATATTTAGATTTGTACCTTATGCTTACTGTCTCATTTAACCTCAATTACCTCCTGCTGACCCTATCTTCAAATATAGTCACATTCAGGGTTAAAGCTTTAATATACCAATTTTGGGGAAACATAGTTCAGTCCATAGCAACTCCAAATTGATTTATGGATGTAAACTTAAGACCTAAACCTGTGTCTAGAGCCATACCACCCTGAACCCTCAGCAGGATTGGGCCTGGTCAGTACTTGGATGGAAGACCATCTGGGAATACCTGGTGATGTAGGCTTAAGAAAGGAAAAAGAAAAAAGAGTGGGGGTGGGTACAGTGGCTCATGCCTATAATCCTAGTACTCTGGGAAGCTGAGGCAGGTGGATTGCCTGAACTCAGGAGTGCAAGATCAGCCTAAGCAAGAATAAGACCCCGTCTCTAAAAAAAAAAAAAATAGCAGGTACCTGTAGCTCTAGCTACATGGGAGGCTGAGGCAAGAGAATTGCGTGAGCTCAGGAGTTTGAGGTTGCTGTGAGCTATGATACCAGGACTTTCAACCCCAGGGCAACTGAGTGAGACTCTGTCTTAAAAAAAAAAAAAAAAGACATAAAACTTTTAGAAAAAGCCGGGTACAATGCCTCACACCTGTAATCAGGAGTTTGAAGCCAGCTTGACGAAGAGCGACTCCCCCACCTCTCCCCCATCTCTACTAAAAAACTAGAAAAAGAACTGCCAAAACTCAACAACAAAAACACAATACATTTAAAAATGGGCAAAGGATTCGAATAGACATCTCTAAAGAAGATAAAAAGGATCAATAAGGACATGAAAAATGTTTAACATCAGTAATTATTAGGAAGATGTAAATCAAAACTACAATAAGGGCTGGGAGCAGTGATTCACACCTGTAATCCTGGCCCTCTTGGGAGGCCAAGGTGGAAGAATCCCTTGAGGTCAGATTTTGAGACCAGCATGAGCAAAAGTATAATTCATACCATTGAACTGTACATTTTATTTTATTTTTATTTTTTGAGACAGAGTCTCACTTTCTTGCCCTGGGTAGAGTGCTGTGGCACCATAGCTCACAGCTACCTTAAACTCTTGGGCTCAAGTGATCCTTTTGCCTCAGCCTCCCAAGTATCTCAGACTACAGGTGTTTGTCACAATGCCAGCTATATTTAGAGACAGGGTCTCGCTCTTGCTCAGGCTGATCTTAAATTTCTGAGCTCAAGTGATCTACTTGCTTCAGCCCCACAGAGTGCTAAGATTATAGGCATGAGCCACTGTACCTGGCCTTGAACTGCACACTTTAAAATGGTAAATCATGTGTATTTTATCATAATAAAAATGACAAAAAACAGTTCGTAAACATCTTCTCTGATGACATTTGCAAAACATAGCTAATTTAAAGATTGATTTATACAACACTGGATATGGCTGCTTAAAAAGAAAAGAAAAGGCCAAGTGTGGTGGTTCACACTTATAATCCTAGCACTAGGATGCCTAGGCAGCTGGATTGCTTGAGCTCAGGAGTTTGAGACCAACCTGAGCAAAATTGAGAACCTGGCTCTAAAAATAGCTGGGCATTGTGGTGGGCACCTGTAATCCCAGCTACTTGAGAGGCTGAGGCAAGAGGATCACTTGAGCCCAAGAGTTTGTGGTTGCTGTGAGCTATGATGTCATAGCACTCTACTGAGGGTAACAAAGTAAGACTGTCTCAAAAATAATAATAATAATAATAATAATAAATAGGCTCAGCGACTGTAGCTCAGTGGCAAGGTGACAGCTACGTATTCTGGAGCTAGAGGGTTCAAATCCAGCCCAGGTCTGCCAAACAACAAACAACTACAACCAAAAAATAGCCAGGCATTGTGGTGGGTGCCTGTAGTTCCAGCTACTTGGGAGGCTGAGGCAAGAGAATCACTTAAGGCCAAGAGTTTGAGGTTGCTGTGAGCTGTGATGCCATGGCACTCTACCCAGGGTGACAGCTTGAGACTCTGTCTCAAATAAATAAATAAATACATATAAAAGAATAAACCTACAGAATGTATCTCATTCATAACCCATGGACTGCCTTCTTTTTACATACTACTTTCATTTTCTTTGGATATATATCCAGAAGTGGGATTTGTGAATCATCTGGTAATTCTATTTTTGACTTTTTTGTTTTTTTGAGACAGAGTCTCAAGCTGTCTCCCTGGGTAGAGCGCTATTGCATCACAGCTCACAGCAACCTCAAACTCTTGGGCTCAAGTGATTCTCTTGCCTCAGCCTCTCAAGTAACTGGGTCTACAGGCGCCCAACACAACATTGGGCTATTTTTGTGTTGCAATTATCATTGTTATTTTAGCTGGCCTGGGCCAGGTTCAAACCCACCAGCCTCAGTGTATGTGGCTGGCGCCCTACCCACTGAGCTATTGGAGCTGCCTATTTTTGATTTTTTGAGAAACTTTCCTGCTATCTTCCATAATGGCTATACTAATTTACATTCCCATCAACAGTGTGCAGAGGGGTTCCTTTTTCTCCACACCCTTGTCAACATTTATTGTTCATCTTTTTGATTATAGTCATTCTAGCAGGTGTGAGGTAATATCTTACTGTGGTTTTTAATTTGCATTTCTTTGATTATTAGTGATTTTTTCATATACCTGTTGGCCACTTGTCTTCTTTTGAGAAATGTTTATTTGGGTCCTCTGTGCATTTTTAATCAAGTTTTTTGTTGCTTATTTTTATTTCTATAAAATTGGTAGTAATGTCCTCATTTACATTTCTTGTTTTAATAATTTGTATATTCTCTCCTTTTTCTGTTTTGCTTTTTTGAAAGATAGGATCTTGCTTTGTTGCCCAGGATTAGTGATTATACCTCACTGCAGTCTTGAACCCCTAGGCTCAAGTAATCCTCCCACCTCAACTTCCCAAGTAGCTGAGACTACAAGTGCATGCCACCAGGTCTAACTACCAGGGTCTTGCTCTGTTGCTTAGGCTAGAGTACAATGGCAACACCATAGTTCACTGCAACTTCAAATTCCTGGGCTTAAGTGATCCCCCTGCCTCAACTTCTCAGATAGCTGGAAATACAAGCACATGCCACCACATTTGACTAATTTAAAATTTTTTTTTCATAGAGATGGGGTCTTACTATTGTCCAGGATGATCTTAAACTCCTAGACTCAAGCAATCCTCCCACCTCAGCCTGTAAGTGCTGGAATTACAGGCCTAAACCACCAGGACTGGCTCTCTTTTTGTTCTGTCAGTCTATCTAATAAAGGTTTGTCAATCTTCTCAAAGAACCAACTTTTGTTTTTCTTTTTTTTGAGATGGAGTCTCATTGTGTTGCCCTTGGTAGAGTGCCGTGGCATCACAGCAACCTCAAACTCTTGGGCTTAAGTGATTCTCTTGCCTCAGCCTCCCAAGTAGCTGGACTACAGGTACCCACCACAACCCGGCTATTTTTTTGTTGTAGTTGTCATTGTTGTTTAGCAGGCCCCAGCTGGGTTGGAACCCGCCAGCTCTAACCACTGAGCAATGGGTGCTGAGCCCAATTTTTGGTTTCTTTGGTTTTCCCTGTTGTTTTTCTATTCTCTTTTATTTTTCCTCTGATCTTTATTATTTCATTCCTTTTGCTAGCTTTGGATTTAGTTTGTACTTCATTTTGTTATCAGAACTTCAACACTTGTCCCTTGAAGCTGCATCAAAAAAAGAGGGACAGCTATTTGAGGAGAAGGGAAAAGATGCTTATTACTTTGCCAAGCAAAAGAGGAAACTGACATCTCAAAATCTAAATTCCATACAGAAACATAGAGCTTTTAAAGGTTCTGATCCCATAATCCCATTTTGGGCCAAGACAGTCTTGTGGCCTCTGCAACAGTCATGTGACCTTGATCCAGTTTAATCCCATCTTCGGCTAAGACAGTGGTTCTCAACCCTTCTAATGCTGCAAGCCTTTAATACAGTTCCTGTGGGTTGCCACCCACAGGTTGAGAACCGCTGTCGCTAAGAGGATCTCATGACCTATACCCATCCCATCTTCAGCTAAGAAGATCTTGTAATTTCTGCTCAGACAATTCCCTTGAGATATCTCCTGTGGCACAAAGAGTCGGAGGCATCCTCTGTCCCTCCCAACTACTGGCCTGCTGCAGGGATACAGGTTCCACTTAGTCACTTAGTGTTAGAGTTCCAAAAATATTGGGGAGACTGAAAATATCTGCCATTTTATTTTTGGACTATTCCCTCTGCAACAATTTTCTTTTTCCTTAAGGAAAAGAGTTAAGTAATTTATTCAAGTTTTTTTATTAGAGGCATTACAGCTATAAATTTCCCTCTTTGAACTGACAGCTACATCCCTTAACTTTTGGTACAATGAATTTTATTTTTGTTGAGGTATTTTCAATCTCCTTTATGGTTTTTCCATTGGTTGTTGATGAATATGTTGTTTAATTTTCGCATATTTGTGGATTTTCCAGTGTTCTTCTATTATTGGTATCTAGTTTCATTCCATTGTGATCAGAACAGATAAATTATTAAAAATATTTTTGTTTTGTATCTTTTGTATTTTTGGTTTTTTCTTTTTTTCAGAGACAGGATCTTACTGTTTGGATTGTCTCTGCCCAGAATGAAACTCCTGGACCCAAATGATCCTCCCACTTCAGCCTCCCAAGTAGCTGGGATTATGGATGTATACCACTGTTTCCAGTTTATAGGGTTTGTTTATTTGTTTTGAGACAGAATCTTGACCTTGTTGCTCAGGCTAGTGTGCAATATCATCATGAGCTCACTGCAACTTCAAACTCCTGTGCTTAAATGATTCTCTTGACTCAACCTCCTGAGCAGCTGGGACTACATATAGGTTTGCACCACCACCATGCCTGGCTAATTTTATTATTTTTTGTAGAGACAGGAGTCTTTTGCTGGTCTTGAACTCCTGACTTTAAGCAATTCTATTATAGGTGTGAACCCCTTTGCCCTGCCCTGGCTTGGGTTTTAAAGATTTATCAAGGCTTTTTTTGTGGCCTAATTTATGGTCTAGTTTGCAGAATGTTCCATGTGTGCTTTAGAAGAATATTGCCAGGCATGGTGGCTCATGCCTATAATCCTAGCATTCCGGGATGCTGAGGTGGGTGGATTGCCTGAACTCATGAGTTCAAGACCAGTGTGAATAAGAGTGAGACCCTGTCTCTAAAAATAGCCTTGTATTGTGGAACACACCTGTAGTCCCAGCTACTTGGGAGGCTGAGGCAAGAGAATCGCTTGAACCCAGGAGTTTGAAGTTGCTGTGAGCCATGACACCATGGCATTCTACCAAGGGCAGCAAAGTGAGACTCTGTCTCAAAAAAAAGAAAAAGGAAGAATATGTCATTCAGTGGACTGTTGTGTATATGTCTCTTAGTTCCAATTTATTTATACTGTTGTTCAGGTCTTCCATTTGTTTATTGATCTTTCTGTCTAGTCATCCTATCTATTATTGAAAGCAGGGTAGTGAAGTTTCTAATTATTATTATAGAAATATCTATTTTTCCCTTCAGTTCTTTCAATGTTTGCATCATATATTTTGGGGGTCTTTCATTTAGAGTATGTATGTTATGTCTTTTTGGAGAATTGACCCTTTTGTCAATATATAATGTTCTTATATGTCTCTTACAACAGTTTTTTTTTTGTTGTTCTTTTTAAAAAAATAATTATTTTTATTTAGAGGCAGGGTATTGCTGTGTTGCCTAGACTGGCCTCAAACTCCTTGGGTCAAGGGATCCTTCTGCCTCAGCCTCCTGAGTAGCTGGGACTAGAGGTATGTACTACCTTGTTTGGTACCTGTAACAGTTTTTGACTTAAAAGTCTATTTCGTCTGATATTAGTACAAAGTATAGTCATCTTCACTCTTTTAGTTACTATTTGTGTGGAATATTTTCCCTGTACTTTTACTTTCCACCTATTTGCATTTTTAGATCTAAAGTGAGTTTCCTGTAGATGTATGATATATGATAAATATATCTACTATTTTAATTATGTTTTTAAAATCTATTCTGCCAGTCTCTGCCTTTGTTTGGACAGCTTAATCCACTTACATTTAAGGTAATTACTAAGGTAAGTAAGGAAACTTATTATCATTTTGCTGTTTGTTTCATCTTCCTTTCTCTTTCCTTTCCCTTCCCTTCCCTTTCCCTTCCCCTTCCCTTTTCCTTCCCTTTTCCTTCCCTTTTCCTTCCCTTTTCCTTCCCTACCTTTTACTTTCCCTTTCCTCTCTCTTTATTTTTTAGACAGGTCAGCCTCTGTCACCCAGGCTAGAGTGTAGTGGTTAATCATCAAAGCTCACTGCAACCTCAAACTTTTGGGCTCCAGAGGTCCTCTTGCCTCAGCCACCCAAGTAGCTGGGACTACAGGCATGAGTCATGGTGCCTGGCCTATTTTTCATATTTCTTTCTTTTTTAAAAAGAGTCTCGGCTCGGCGCCTATAGCTCAACCGGCTAAGGTGGCGGGTTCAAATCCCCAGCCCGGACCTGCCAAACAACAATGACAGCTGCAACCAAAAAATAGCCGGGCGTTGTGGTGGGTGCCTGTGGTCCCAGCTACTTGGGAGGTGGAGGCAGGAGATTCGCTTGAGCCCAGGAGTTGGAGGTTGCTGTGAGCTGTAATGCCACGGCACTCTACCCAGGGGGACAGCTTGAGGCTCTGTCTCAAAAA
>NW_003852514.1:5243794-5251706 GCF_000181295.1 Otolemur garnettii | reverse complement strand
CTCCAACTCCTGGGCTCAAGCGAGTCTCCTGCCTCAGCCTCCCAAGTAGCTGTGACCACAGGCGCTTGCCACAATGCCTGGCTATTTTTTGGTTGCAGCTGTCATTGTTGTTTTGGCAGGCCCGGGCTGGATTTGAACCCGCCACCTTAGGTGTATGTGGCTGGTGCCTTAGCCACTTGAGCCACAGGCGCCGAGCCCTCAGGCTGGTCTTGAACTCCTGAGTTTAAGCAATCCTCTCACCTTGGTAGGATTACAGGCATGAACCATTGTGCCTGGCCTTGCAGGTATTTGCTTTGTGGCACCATAAGGCTTGTACATAACATACTAAAGCTACAACAGTCTAATTTTAATGAATACCAACTTCAGTTGAATATAAAAACTCTACTTATATGTGTAAAGTTCCATCCCTCCTTCATGTTATTAATGTCACAAATTACATCGCTATACATTATATACCCAATAATGTAGATTTAAAATTTTTTATTTTTGCAGTGGCTCACACCTGTAATCCCAGAAGGCCAAGGTGGGTGGATTGCTTGAGCTCAGGAGTTTGAGACCAGCCTGAGCGAGAGTAAGTCCCTAACTCTACTAAAAATACAAAAAGTAGCCAGGCATTGTGGTCCTATAGTCCTGGCTATAGTCCCAGCTCCTATAGTCCCAGCTACTTGGGAGGCTGAGGCAAGAGGATTGGTCAAGCCCAAAAGTTTGAGATTGTCGAGCTGTGCTGCATGGCACTTGACCCAGGGTGACAGTGAGACTCTGTCTCAAAAAAAAAAATTATAATTTTTTAATTCATTTGTCTTTTAAGTCTTATTGAAAATAAAATGTGGAGTGTCTTATACAAACCAAACTATAGTAACACTGGCTTTTATTTTTGATTATGTATTTCTCTTTACTGTAGATTTTACATCTCACACTGTGGCAGGTTACCATCTAGCATCCTTTCATTTTAGTCTGAAAGACTCTCTTTACCCTTTCTTTCTTTCTTTCTTTCTTTCTTTCTTTTTTTTTTTTTTGAGACAGAGCCTCACTTTGTCACTCTCAGTAGAGTGCTGTAACATCATAGCTCACAGCAACTTCAAACTCTTAGGCTCTAGCAATTCTCTTGCCTCAGCCTCCCAAGTAGCTGGGACTCTAGGTGCCCACCATAACACCTGGCTATTTTTAGACATGAGGTCTTGCTCTGGCTCCGGGTGGTCTCAAAGTCATGAGCTCAGGCAATTCACCAGCCATGGCCTCCCAGAGTGCGAGGATTACAGGTGTGAACCATCATCCCGGCCTCTCTTTACCATTTCTTGTAGAGTAGGTAGTGTTCATATAAGGTCTGCTCCCCCCTGATTCAAGGGGGCAAAGGATAGGGAAGTAGAAAATGAGCTCCTACCCTCCTAGGACCAAGTCTGCCATCACCTCATAAAGGAGCAGGGAAAGGCAAGTAAAAATCCTACAAAACTTTCCTGCCATTTTAAAGATTGCTTTTTCTTGCCTGAATGCTTGTTTGCTATGGACCAGTGGTTCTCAACCTTCCTAATGCCATGACCCTTTAATACAGTTTCTCATGTTGTGGTGACCCCCAACCATAAAATTGTTTTCATTGCTACTTCATAACTAATTTTGCTACTGTTATGAATCATAATATAAATACCCTGATATGCAGGATGTATTTAGATGACCCTTGTGAAAGGGTCATTTGACCCCTAAAGGGGTCGTGACCCACAGGCTGAGAACCACTGCTATAGACCTTTGACTTTTCCATAGCTCCTACAAACTTGGTTCAGACAGCTTTTAGTGTTTTTCTTTTTTGAGACAAAGCCTCAAGCTGTCCCCCTGGGTAGAGTGCTGTGGCATCACAGCTCACAGCAACCTCTAACTCCTGGGCTCAAGTGATTCTCCTGCCTCTGCCTCCTAAGCAGCTGGTACTACAGGTGCCCACCACAATGCCTGGCTATTTTTTGGTTGCAGCCATCATTGTTGCTTGGCGGAACCGAGCTGGATTTGAACCCGCCAGCTCAGCTATATGTGGCTGGCGCCTTAGCCGCTTGAGCCACAGGCACCAAGCCAGCTTTTAGTGATTTTCTTCATGTTTCTGTGGGGAAGAGACCTTAGAGCTTCCTAGTCTGCCAGTTTGCCAAAAGATTGGTTTTTAACCTCACAAAAGAAATTGGCAATGATTTTTTTTTTTAATTATAAACTGTGGCTCGGCACCAACCATATACACCTAAGGTGGCAGGTTCAAATCCAGCCCAGCTCGCCAAACAACAATGACGGCTGCAACCAAAAAATAGCGGTGCTGCCATGGCACTCTACTCAGGGGGATAGCTTGACGCTCTGTCTCAAAAAAAAAAATTATAAACTGTGTAGTGTTTTGGATAACTGGAATATCATTCAGTGTTGGTGATTTGCTAGAAGGACAATCTGTGTATATGTTATGTGTGTGTTTGTTATGTGTGTAAATGTGTATCTGTATAGATAGTACAGACATATGTATAAATATATGTATGGATACTATATATGTGTATGTATGTGTGTATGTTTGTCTGTGTATGAATATACAGATTATATATGCACACAAATCAGAAAAGTCTTAAAATATTGACATCTTATTGATCTAGAAACTCAACTCTGAAATTTAGCTTAAGAAAATGATCATGGATGTCTATGGGGCATTTGTCTACAGTATTTATTACATACATTCCTTGTAATAATAAAATTGTAGGGGCCAAGCCCCCTTGAACCCCTAAAGTTTCTCTGAAAAATCAACTCATAAAAGGCTAATTAGAGAACAGGCTTAGAAATTTATTTAACTGTATACATTGGGGAATTACAGAGGATAAGAGGGCTTTGGAAACTTATGTACTACCTGGCAAAAGAGGTTATGGAAAAAGTAGAAGAAGAATCTGTTGAAGGGAAATAAACGATTACCAGGAAAGTAAATGGGTCAGGGAACAGAGAGTAACTTGTAAATAGTTCTCTCTGCATAGGGTCTGTCCAAGTGTGGCTACATTCTTGGTCTTACAAGGAAAAGAAGAAAATGCAGTTGTTCTCCTTGGTGGGTCTGATTAATAGGCAGATAAAAGAACTTCAGCTTCTTTGGGAGAGATGGATAGGGAGGAAGGTTAGAGAGACCTTGAGTCTTGTTCAATTCAGTTTGTCAAAGTGCCATCTTTTTGGGTATTGGTTTCTGAGGTAGCCAACATTTCTTTTTCTGAAACATCCCTAGAAATTTCACACACTAAAAGCTCAGTTGGGGCTGAGTGCTATGGCTTATGCCTGTAATTCTAGCACTCTGGGAGGCCGAGGTAGGTGGAGTATGTACTTGAGCTCAGAAGTTAAGAGTCCAGCCTGAACAAGAGTGAGACACAATCTCTAAAAAAATAGCCAGAAACTCGGGAGGCTGAGGCAAGAGAATCACTTGAACCCAAGAGTTTGAGGTTGCTGTGAGCTGTGATGCCATGGCACTCTACCAAGGGTGACAAAGTAAAACTCTGTCTCAAAATAAATAAATAAATAAAAGCTGAATTGGTGGCTGTAGAACAAAAAATTGAGCTTCGTAGCTGAGTAGTAAAGGATCCAATTAAACCAATCTCTTGTTTCTGGGAATATGCCAGTCCCATTGAATAGCTGTGTCTCATTTCAGGAGATGGCACTGAAAAGCAAAGGTTAATGTTTGGAACAATCTATAAACCAGTTTCCTTAGAGTCTGGACTGTAATCAGACTTGAAGCATCTTCAATTAAAGTGGAAGTTGGAAGTAGGCAGTGGCAATCTGATAGATTTTTCTCACCTGTAGTTTGTATGTCATAAGGTATGCAGCAGGGCCTCAGGAAAAAGACAGTAGCAATTTTGTTGAGTCTAAGTCAAAAATGGAGGAAAAAATTGGAAACATTAGTTTGGAGACTTGTAGCCGGGATATAATTCAGAATTTAATCCAAATTGTAGGCAAATACTAAAAACTTAAAAACAATGATAGAGTCTAATAATGGGTATATTATAGTTTTCTTTTGAAACATAAATATTTTCTCCCTGGTTTCCAATTTTTACCAAGGATAAATCATAGTAGGACCAATCGTTTGCAAAATGAAATTTAATTTTTTTATACTTGGCTTGATTATTTGCATAAAGTGCAGCAAGAATAGTGATTTGCCATATAAACTCTTCTCCCCTTCCCCTTGAAGCTCTCAAACTGGTGAGCTCAAGTGATCTACCTGCTTCAGCTTGCACCCAGCCCCCCACCCCTTTTTATTTTTGAGACAGAGACTAGGTAGAGTGCCCTGGCATCATTATAGCTCATGGCAAGCTCAAGCCCTTCAGCTCAAGTGTTCCTCTTGCCTCAGCCTCCTGAGTAGCTGATACTACGGGCACCTGCCACCAAGCCAGGCCAGTTTTTGTTGTTTTTTTAAAAATATTTTTAGTAGAGACAAGGTCTTGCTCTTGCTCACCTTGGGCTGGTCTCAAACTCTGAGCTCAAGCAATCCATTTGCCTCAGCCTCCCAGGTGCTAGGATTATAGGCGTGAGCCACTTGCCTGCTCTGTAAGCTCTTTTTTTTTTAAGACAGAGCCTCAAGCTATTGCCCTGGGTAGAGTGTCATATTTATTATTTCATTATTTAAATTTTCATTTATTTTTATATCAGATTAATATCAGCAGTCCCTGTTGTAGTTTCCTCCTGCCCCCAGGAGATGTGCCATGTGCCCTTACATTGTGCCCATTAGGTAGGAGCATACCAGTCCCTTTCCCTCCTCCCTTTTTTTTTCAGATTAATATAAGGGTACATATAATTAGGTTACATTATTTGCATTTCTTTTTTTTTCTTTTTTTTTTTTTTTGAGACAGAGCCTAAAGCTATTCCCCTGGGTAGAGTGCTGTGGCGTCGCAGCTCACAGCAACCTCCAACTCCTGGGCTCAAGCGAGTCTTCTGCCTCAGCCTCCCAAGTAGCTGGGACCACAGGCATCCACCACAACGCCTGGCTATTTTTTGGTTGCAGCTGTCATTGTTTTGGCAGGCCGGGCTGGATTCGAACCCATCACCTTAGGTGTATGTGGCTGGCGCCTTAGCTGCTTGAGCCACAGGCGCCGAGCCACATTATTTGCGTTTCTTAGGTAAAGTCCAAGTTGTAGTTTAGCCCTTCACTCAGGAGGTATGTCATATATACCCCATTGTGCCCTTTAGGTGAGAACTTATTAAACACCCTCCTCCCTTCTTGAATTTAATTGTGTTTTTCTCTCATGTGGGTGTATAGTTGTTCATGTGCTAGTTTCATATTGGTATTGAGTACATTGGATGCTTGCTTTTCCATTCTTGTGATATAGACATACTTAGGAGGATGTTCTCCAAATCCATCCAGGTAAATACAAAAGTTATAAAGTCTCCATCTTTCTTTATTTTGGCTAGGGCTGGGTTTGAACCCACCACCTCTGGCATATGGGGCCGGCGCCCTGCTCCTTTGAGCCACAGGCACCGCCCAAGTCCCCATCTTTCTTTCTTTTTTATTTTTTTGAGACAGAGCCTCAAGCTGTCCCCCTGGGTAGAGTGCTGTGGCATCACAGCTCACAGCAACGTCCAACTCCTGGCCTCCTGCCAAGCAGCTGGGACCACAGGCACCCACCACAACACCCAGCAATTTTTTGGTTGCAGCCATCATTGTTTGGTGGGCCTGGGCTGGATTCGAACCTGCCAGCTCAGGTGTATGTGGCTGGCACCTTAGCCACTTGAGCCACAGGTGCCGAGCCTCTCTATCTTTCTTAATGGCTAAACAGTTACTGGAGTTTTTAAAATAAGGAATCTCGGATTAGACTTTCAAAAGCCTGAAGGCTAGCCAAGCCAAGGATTTATCTGTGCCTGCAGATAGATTCTTGTATGACTCGGTGAATTCCTTTTTTCTTAAAGTCCCAAAATAACTATGGTTCCTGGGCCTGTCAGAAAGTGATAGTCTTGGCTCGGCGCCCATAGCTCAGTGAGTAGGACGCCTGCCACATACAATGAGGTTGGTGAGTTCGAAACCATCCCGGGCCAGCTAAAACAACAATGACAACTACAACAACAAAAAAATAGTCCCAGTTACTTGAAAGGCTGAGGCAAGAGAATCACTTAAGCCCAAGAGTTTGAAGACATGCCATGGCACTTTGCCCAGGGCAACATAGTGAGACTGTTTCAAAAAACAAACAAAAAACAAGAACTAATCATTCTGTTGATAAAAAAAAAAAAGTGATAGTTTTTACTTATCATAGGTCAGGAACCTTATAAAGGAACCACTAGACAATGTACCAGGATATTCTTTCCAAGGGGCTTTTTATCAGCTCTAGTAAGTCAAACTTAGCCAGTGCTATTGCTCACGCCTATAATCCTAGTACTCTGAGAGGCCAAAGCAAGTAAGTGGATCGCTTGAGCTCAGGAGTTTGAGATCAGCCCGAGCAAGAGCAAGACTCCTGTCTTTACTAAAAATAGAAAAGCTGGCCAAGTGTAGTGGTGCATGACTGTCATCTCAGCTACTTGGGAGGCTGAGGCAAAAGGATTGTTTAGCCCAAGAATTTGAAGTTGCTGTAAGCTTTGATGCCATGGCACTCTACCAAAGGTGACTGAGAGAGATTCTGTCTCAAAAAAGGTGGGGGGGCAGTGCCCGTGGCTCAGTGGACAGGGTGCTGGTCCCATGTACCGAGGGTAGTGGGTTCAAATCTGGTCCCAGCCAAACTGCAACAAAAAAATAGCTGGGCGTTGTGGCGGGCACCTGTAGTCCCAGCTACTCGGAAGGCTGAGGCAAGGCAGTCACCTAAATCCAGGAGTTGGAGGTTGCTGTGAGCTGTGACACCACAGCATTCTACGTGGGCAATAAAGTGAAACTCTTGTTTGTACCAAAAAAAAAGTCAATCTTAATTCTACAAAGACATCTGGTTATATCTGAAAATATTCCATTTTAGTCAAAGGCTTTGTAAATAACTAATGTCCTGTTAGAAAAAATACAGATTCTTACTGCATTTAAAGAAAATACAGCAACTATTTTGCCATAAATTAAGAATATTCACAAATAGTTTCAAAATTCTGAAGAAATCAGATAGATAAATGCTTCAATTTTTTTACTTTTTAGTTTTTTTTAAACTTTATTCAAATTAATATTAGGGTACAATTTTGGGGTTACACTGTTCTCACTTCCAAGGTAAAGTTCCATTTGTAGATGAGCCCCTCATACAGGGGGTGTGTTTCCCTCACAGTGTACACATTAGGTGAGATCTTGCCTCATGCCCTCCCTCCATCTGCCAAACGTCCTCCCCCCCCCCACGTCTCTCTACCCCTGAACTGGACTATATTAGTGTTTTATTTTTATGAACATGTAATTGTTTATATATTGATTTCATGGTCGTATGGAGTACATTGGATGTTTATTTTTCCATTCTTGTGATACTTTACTAAAAAGAATGTATTTTAGATCCATCCAGGTAAATTTTTACTTTTTTTTAAATAAAAGTATACTTTATCCAATTTGTTGTAAGTTATAAAAATACTGGCCACAATATTTATATATAATACTTGGGGTTGGTTAAATAATGTGTTGGTCCACCATACTACAGTGGAATACTAATATTCAAGTAAGGGAGGAGATTTTTATTTCAGTGAATTTACGTCACTTATTTTAAAAAAAAACAAGAAAGCTTTCCTTTTATTTATTTATTTTTGGAGATAGAGTCTCACTTTTGTCACCTGCATAGAGTGCTCTGGCATCATCATAGCTCACAGCAACCTCAAACTCCTGGGCTCAAGCTATCCTCTTGTATAAGCCTTCGTAGGAGTTGGGAGGACAGGCATGCACCACTATGCCTAGCTAGTTTTGCTATTTTTAGTAGAGATGGGGGTCTCAGCCAGTTTTCCTATTTTTAGTAGAGATGGGGTCTTGCTCTTGTTCAGGCTGGTCTCGAACTCCTGA
>NW_003852514.1:5235048-5243648 GCF_000181295.1 Otolemur garnettii | reverse complement strand
CCAACTCCTGGGCTTAGGCGATTCTTCTGCCTCAGCCTCCCAAGTAGCTGGGACTACAGGCGCCCACCACAACGCCCGGCTATTTTTTGTTGCAGTTTGGCTGGGGCTGGGTTTGAACCCGCCACCCTCGGTATATGGGGCCGGCGCCTTACTCACTGAGCCACAGGCGCCTCCCAGAAAGCTTATTTTTTAAAAAAATTATCTAACTTCCCTCACTCTAGTGGCAATCATTACTGTCTTGAATCAAGGCCATTTAGGACTGCCCACTCCCCCAAATTCTTTCTAACCAGGGTCTTTCTGATTTGTACTTATTTTGGGATCTCACAAGTGCCAATGGCTTTACTTATCAGCTCCCATTTAGGGAGCATTAATTATCTTCTGAACTCAAGGTGGGGATTGTGGGCTTCCATTTTACTGAAGAGGACAAGAAGGCTCACAGGCATTGCATGGATTCTCCCAGGAGGGAAAGAGATCATGGACTGGGCAGTGTATCTACTGCTTCACAATTATCAACTCATTTAATCCTCACAGAGAAAAGCAGACTTATTTTAAGCCCCATTTTTGAAATGAGTAACTGTAGCACTGGAAAAGTTCTATCTTTCCTGGGCTCCTGGAGCTGGTAACTGGTGGAGCCCAATTCCAACACAGGTAGGTATTCAGGCTGCAGAGCCAGGGTTTAAATTACCACTTTGCTGTCTCCTAATTAGTAGAAAAAATTACAAAATAATAATATTTACTATAACCCCCCCCAAAAATGATGTTATCAACAATGGCTTATATTGCCCAGAGCTGCTTTATTGTTTCCACAGACAAGAGATCATTTATTTCTAAAAACTCATTTTGTAGCGACAGGAACTGAAGCTCAAAAATTTACCTGCCCAAGTTGTCATAGCTGTGAACCCCCACGGCAGGAATCCAAAATTCATTCTTTTTGCTTAACAATACAAGGAATACTAAAAGTGCCTTACGTTCCTTAGGGCTTTACAATGTGATTTTACATACATTTTACTAGGAGTAACAGGCTCAGAGAGGCCACCAAGTCGTCCAACACTGCTTCGGATGTTAAGTAGGAAAGTTACTATTTCGCTTAATAATAACGCCTTACACTCCACGGCAAAGGGGTTTATTACGGAAATTGGACTGCAATGGTGTGGACTTCAGTGAGGCCCTGGGGCTAGATCGTGGCCTGGAGCTGATTATCGCTCAAGTTTGGCCCCGCAGGCGCCGCCCGCCAAATTGAGGCCTCGGGGCACCTGGGCAGGTGGGCGGTGGGCGGGCTCCGGGCTGCGCGCGGACCCGGACCGCCCCGCCCCCACCCCGCCTGGGCCGCCCCCCAGGCCGCTCCCAGCGGACCCGGGACCCACCTACCCCCCCCCCCCACCTTAGTCCCCGGATCGCGGCCAGGATCCGGCAAGCGGCCGGCCGCCCAGGCCCCTCCCCGGCGCCGAACGGCGGCCGCGCGGAAGGAGCGGAGGAGGCGGGAGCGGAGACCTCGCCGCGCTCATGGCGTCGCCCGGGTGAGTGCCGCCTCGCAGGCCCCGCGCCCCAGCGGCTGCCAGCCGGGCCAGGAGCAGGGCCGGGAGCGCCTCCGGCCTCCCGGCTGCGGCCTCGGACGCAGCTCCGACCCGACCCGGGGCGTCCCCACCCGCCAGGCCCGCGTCCCTCTATCGCCGACCTTGGGCGGACGCGGCCGGGCGGATATGAGGGGCGGGCGGCGGCGCAGGCCAAGGACAGCGGCTGCCGGGGGTGCAAGGGCTGCGGGATGCGAGGGCTATGGGGGATTCAGGGTAGGCGCGAGGCCCACAGGCACCGGGGGTTGGGGGTGCAGCAAGAGGTGGGGCCTGGGAAGCGGCGGGGAACCCGGGTGTGGGTCCAGGGCAATCCTCGGAGGCCTGGAGAGGCTTCACCCCGGCCCCTGGTATCTGTATTTTTGGTGATTAAACTTGCTTGCCTTAGGAGTTGATACTTGTTTGCAGCGTCGTTGAGACGTACCCAGAATGTCCCAGAATGTGAGGACCAGGTGCAGACCCTTTCCTGGGAGCCCCTCTGGCCACTCTGGCATCTCCGTGGTTGGGCTGTTGTCCACGGGCCTTAAGGTGGCTGCGCTTATTCTGATATTACTTCCTTTCAACTTTTTTCTTTTAAAATGTTTTTTCTTTTAGAAAATGATGGTGACACTCATAGTTTGTAATTTTTTTTTTTTAATTCTTCCTTGGCCAAACAAAACCTCAGCGATTCATTATTACCTTTTTGGTGATGAAATATAGAAATGACACAATTAATCCAACACCTTCATTTTATAGTGGAGGAAAACTAGGCTCAGAGTCATTACTTTAGTTGGCAAAAATTCTTCTTTGACCGTTGTCAAAGAAGGTCTAGTGGCTGTGATAGCAGTTCAAGGTGTTCATCTTTACAGTTCACAAAAGGCTTTGCGGGGGAAGGGGAAGGGTTGTGGATATTATATTGCCTCCTACTGGTGAGGCCTGAGCCAGGCCATGGGGTGATTTGGCTCAGTATGTGGGCCTAAATGAAGCCATCTGAATTTGAACCTGGGCCTTTAGACTCCAGCCAGGTTATGGGCAATTTCCACGCACTTAACTGTCTTTCTAGGTTTGGGGGGCAGTGGTCATTTCTAGGAGTAGGCCTTTTTTTGTTGCCAGCTAAGTACCCAGTACTTTGAGCTCATAAATAGAATAAGCAAAGGGCCCATCCCCGGGAAGGCTAGGCTGATTGACCCAGGGGTTCAAGGTTCCACTGCATTCCTATCCCACTTGTCAGTAAAGGGTGGGGCCAAGCCTCCTGGAGGCAGCAAGAGAATGGGTGAGCCTGTGTGGGTCTGCCATGAAGCATTTTTAAAAATCATGGGGGCATTTGGTACCTAGACTTAATGCTGGGCTGGTAATTCTGTGAGCCATTAGGCCTCAAGCTGTGTCTGTGTAGTTGGTGACATTTGCAGTTCTATTTGTGAGTGACCCCGTTACAGTCTGCAGTCTGTAATAATTTCCTGAGTGTATCCATTGCAAAGCTAAGGTCATAAAATGTTTAGTATGCAAGTGATGTATGAAATAATGGTGTTTCCATCAACAGTAGGCCCTACATGTAATAGTGACCTCATAAGATTATAGGGCAGCGCCTGTGGCTCAAGGAGTAGGGTGCCGACCCCATATGCCAGAGGTGCTGGGTTCAAACCCAGCCCTGGCCAAAAAAAAAAAAGATTATAGTACTGTATTTTTACTGTACATTTTCAAGGTTTAGATATGTTTAGATATAGGAATACTTATATACTACTGTGTTACAGTTGCCTATGGTATTTAGTACAGTAACATGTTGTACAGGTTTATAACCCAGCTGTGTAGTAGGCTGTACCCTAATACCAGGATGCAATCTAATGACACATTTTCTCAGAATGTATCCTTGTTGCTAAGTGATACATGGCAGGTACTTTATTATATGTACTTATTGTATGTAAAATTTTAGGCCCACTCTTCAGGCTTCCTTAGTAGATTGAAGTCTAGCCGGGAGATGGTGTTTCTTGAGACCTCTGCCCTGTTTGATTCAGCCAGTTTAAACATTAAACCTCCACTAAGTGTTGTGGGGAGCCAATCCAGAGATATATTCAGGATATATTCTGAGTGGGAGGGGAGTGTTAATTCTGATTGGGCTCTTCATAGAATCTGACTTTCTTTACTAAGTGACAGTCTCTGTGAGATAGTGGGGAAGGAAAGAAAAATGCTGACTGTTTTTGAGGATCTTATGAATGTGACAGGCATTGTGCCAAAGGATATAGAAAGAATAAAGGCATCAAAGGAACAGATGTATGAGAAACACCCCACAGTCTAGTATGTTTGAAGCTAAGTGGAGAAAGACCAGATGACAAGGGGACCTGGCCTCGTTTGTGGACTTGCTGCACACTATTTGCTGAAGGGGTGTTTTCCAGTGGGGGAAATGACACTATCACATGGGAGCTGTCGGAATCTGTGTGACAGCAGTGTGGGGGAGGCAAAGAGTGTAGAAGGCATGGAGTTTGTGCACCTGCTACCATCTACCCTCTGTTGAACCAGCCTCACTCTACTGCCCATCTCTGGTCTTTGCCCTTTGCCTGGCTGCTTGACAGCTGCCCAGATCCTACTTGTCTGTCAGCTCCTTGTCCATGCTTTTTCCCTGTTAGGGTTTGCTTGGGTTCTACATTTCATCTCTGCTTATCTTAACACATGTTCTCTGCTTGGTCACATCCTTTTTTTTTTTTTTAAGACAGAGTCTTACTCTGTCACCAGGGTAGAGTGCCCTGGTGTCAGCCTAGCTTTACTATAAGCTCAAACTTGGCCTGACTAACTTTTTTTATTTTAGTAGAAATGGGATCTCATTCTTGCTCAGGCTGGTTTCTAACTCCTTAGTTCAAGTGATCCTCTTGGCTCAGCCTCTCAGAGTGCTAGGATTACAGTTGTGAGCCACCACACCTGGCCTAACTCAGTGGTTCTTAACCTAGGGTCCCTGATTCATGGATGGGCTTCTAGGGGCGGAGGTCCCTGTGTTCCCTTAAACCAGCGGTTCTCAACCCACAGGAACTGTATTAAAGGGCTGTGGCATTAGGAAGGTTGAGAACCACTGCCTTAAACTATATGGAAGTTTAGTTTACTACTATATGGAAGTTTAGTTTACTAGTTCACCATTGGGAGTGCTGTGTATTTTCTTTTTCTTTTTTTTAGAGACAGAGTCTCACTTTGTTACCCTCAATAGAGTGTTGTGGTGCCACAGCTCTCAGCAACCTCCAACTCTTTAGGTTTAGGATATTCTCTTGCCTCAGCCTCCCAAGTAGCTGGGACTACAGGTGCCTGCCACGACGCCAGCTTTTTATTTTTTTATTTTTTTTATTTTTTGCAGTTTAGTCAGGGCCGGGTTCGAACCTGCCACCCTTGTTATATGGGGCCAGCGCCCTACTCACTGAGCCATAGGAACCCCCCAAGGGAGTGCTGTGTATTTTCCTGTAGCTTTCATTAAATTCTCAAAGAGGCTGTTACTCCTCAACAATGTTACAGAAATTCATCCTGCATTTCCAGATTTTCATTTCAAACTGTGCACTAGGTATAGCTCCTCCAGTTTCTTTATCAAACCTGGATTGCCTTGTAATATGTGCGTATTTTTCAGTATTGTCATTTAGTGAGTGGTTTGAAATACGCAAAGTATAAGACAAAAGACAGCTCAAGTGTGATCTGGGTTTACCTAGACCACCACTCTCTTGGTATACTTTTAAATAGTTACTGTTACCTAAGAGACAGCCTTATAGAAACAATTAGAGTCCCTTCCTCTGCTCCATCAGAGTTTGGTGACAGGCATTTCCCTTTGCTTTTACATGTTTATTCTTTGCTCTGTTTTTACATAAATGCTATTATACTGTTCTGCCGCTTGCTTTACTTGCCCAACAGTGCACCTTGAAATTCTTTCCATGCCAGAACAAGGAACAGATCTACCTAAATTTTGACAGTTGTATCATATTCCATGGCATGGGTATATTATTCAGTTAAGAATGTTTCTGGGTTTCTTTAAGATAATGCTTCTCATCTGTTTCTTCCTCTGGACATCTAGAATAGAAACAAAGAATTGGGCCATGTGTAGTGGCTCACACTGGTAATCCCAGCACTTTGGGAGACCAAGGTGGGAGGAACTTGAGGCCAGGAGTTTGAGGCCAGCCCAAGCAACATAGTGAGACACACTTACCCTACCCACCCCTCAACCCCTGTTTTTACAAAAGTAGGAAAATTCGCAGGGCATGGTGACATGTGCCTATAGTTCCAGCTACTCAAGTGGCTAAGGCAGGAGGATTGCTTGAGCCCAGGAGTTTGAGGTTGCAGTGAACTATATTGATGTCACTGCACTCTAGCCCAGGCAACAGAGGGAGACACTATCTCACATACACAACGCACACACAAAAAAGGAATTAGACTCTGGTCAAATGGCCTGCCCATTTTTAAATTGATGCTACCAAATTTTAAGAGTTTTCTGTACCTCCGAACACATGATGATATTGGACTTGAAAAGTTTTGACTGTCTGAAAAGTTTGGAAAATGCCTGCCAGGGGTGCTCACCAAACTCAGTCAAAAAGTTTTGATTGACCGAAATTATTGAGTTCAGAAGCAGGGTGTTAATGGTACCTTCATTTACCTAGTCTTTTGTTTGTTTGTTTTTTCCTACCCAATCTTTAAGATAGAATGCTCCTCTTCCTCCTTGTATTCCCTCAGAAGTATTCAATCCGAATTTCTCTGATCTGATAACCATTAACATCATGTTTTAACCACCTACATTCCAGGTGAACTCATACTTCTTAGCTTTTTGTGTTAGAAAATATGATCACTGTTGTACTTAAGTCCTTCCCAGCACAGGCTAGGAGTATAGGAGTGAGACCTGCCATGGAAGGGAGGAGCTCAGGCTGAAGATGGGTAGAAAGAAGGATGCTTGGGTTCTGAGTGGGGTGGGGGAGAATGCTGAGCTGAGTAGAGTTGGGACTCGTGGTAATGGAAGAAGTAACTGAGTGAGCTATTGGGCTTGGGGAAAAGCTAGTACTGGGTGGCAGAACCCAAGGCTCTGTTGTTGTTCCTGTGTGGACCTAGAGTCTATACCTGAGATAAGAGGATAGGCGCCTCCCTCCCCTCTCCTCCCCTTGTGACCTCCTCAGGTCCTGTCCTTAGCTCACTTGTCCTTATATTTCATTTATTTAGTGAGACAGAATTTCGCTTTGTCACCCTGGCTAGAGTGCAGTGGCATCATCATAGTTCACTAAAACTTCAAACTCCTGGGTTCAAGTGATTCTTCTGCCTCAGCCTCTTGAGTAGCTAGGACTATAGGCATCCACCACAATGCCTGGCTAGTTTTTCTAATTTGATAGAGACAGAGTCTCTCTCTTACTCAAGTTGGTCTGGAACTCCTGAGCTCATTTGATCCTCCCACCTTAGCCTCCCAGAGTGCTAGGATTACAGGTATGAACCACTACTCCTGGTCTCACTAGTCCTTTATAACCTTATGTATTTTCTTTTTTAATTTTTATTATTATTTTTTTTTTTTTTTTTTGAGACAGAGCCTCAAGCTGTCGCCCTGGGTAGAGTGCCGTGGCATCACAGCTTACAGCAACCTCCAACTCCTGGGCTCAAGCGAGTCTCCTGCCTCAGCCTCCTAAGTAGCTGGGACTACAGGTGCCTGCCACAAGGCCCAGCTATTTTTTGGTTGCAGCCATCATTGTTGTTTGGTGGGCCTGGGCTGGATTTGAACCAGCCAGCTCAGGTGTATGTGGCTGGCGCCTTAGCCGCTTGAGCCGAGCCAACCGTATGTATTTTCCTGGTCACTCCTCCCCACTCCCCTTAGGAACATCACCTCTCCTTGGAATTTTCAGGGACTCATCTACCTTGGTAGCTGAAAGCATTCTTATTAACATCCATTGGATATTTAAAGTGCCTAAATTTATCGTAACCCTTTGTTTTCTCTGTCCTGGAAGAGACCAGCACCCTCATTTTGTGGGGGAGGGAAAGGCTCAACTCTCACATTGGAAGGCTGGCCTGGGTGGAATAGACTCTCTGCACAGTGGAAGACGATCATTTAGCCAGGCTAGGGGGAGGGCAGGAAAGCAGCCTGCACTGCCTGCACTGCACTTCAAGGAGAAGCAGAAAGAATTCAAACAAGATGTGCCTTTGCTTTTGGGAGAAGTCCAACAGGAACATTTAGCTTGTTCAGTAGCTTCTGTAGTGCATGCAGAAGAAGGGACACACACAGCTTTGCCGGCAGGACTGAGACTGCATTAGCTCTCCCCTCAGGCATCTAGGATTGCCCAACCAGCCAGCAGCCACCCAGCGTGTTCCCCACACTACTAGGTATGATGGGAGAACTAGCAGGGGTAGAATAAAATGTAAGTGTCTTGGGCTCTACAGGGCAGTTCTCCAAATCTGCTCATGGGTTGCAGAGTGTACCAGACTTTAATCGGTTACACCAGCCACATGGTGACCTCTCCATGGAGACAGAAGAGCCCATTTTCAGTGCAGGGAGGGGGCGGGCTCTTCACCAGAACCGTGAGCGGCAGGGACTTTCCAGTGCTGGGGAATGCTCTTTTAAATTTAAATCCTTGGCTTAGCGCCTGTGGCTCAAGTGGCTAAGACGCCAGCCACATACACCCAAGGTGGCGGGTTCGAATCCAGCCCGGACTGCCAAAACAACAATGATGGCTGCAACCAAAAAATAGCCTGGTGTTGTGGCGAGCGCCTGTGGTCCCAGCTACTTGGGAGGCTGAGGCAAGAGAATTGCTTGAGCCCAGGAGTTGGAGGTTGCTGTGAGTTGTGATGCCACAGTACTCTACCCAGGGGGACAGCTTCAGGCTCTGTCTCAAAAAAACAAAACAAAACAATGATGGCTGCAACCAAACCAAAAAAAAAAAATAGGGTGGCACCTGTGGCTCAACGGAGCAGGCGCCGGCTCCATATGCCAGAGGTGGTGGGTTCAAACCCAGCCCCAAGCAAAAACTGCAAAAAATATATATATAATAAATAAACACCTTGCAATCTTCTCCCAAGTCTTGGACCAAATGGAAATAAAGCTTTGTGCAGCTAAAAAAAAAAAAAAAA
>NW_003852514.1:5215441-5234941 GCF_000181295.1 Otolemur garnettii | reverse complement strand
ACTCTACCCAGGGGGACAGCTGAAGGCTCCTGTCTCAAAAAAATAAATAAATAAATAAAATAAAATAAATAAATTTAGATCTTGCCCACTTCGAACAAGTGTGTTGTCAGGCCCTATTAGGCTTTTGCACATATTAGGTTATTTAATCTTCACAGAAACCCTGTGCAGTAAGTAGTTATTCCCATCACACAGATGAAGAAAGATGCTTAGGTCCAAGTTAGGGGGTTAAGATAAAACTTGATGCAAAATGTTCTTGTTAAATTTGGTTGCTGAGGCCCAAAGACAAATGTTGGAGTCTGTTTTTGTTGTGATCACAGCACATACACAGTGTCTCCCAGCATTAGATAAAACTGAAGTAAGGATGGTCTCACAGGGCTCACAGGATTAAGAAGCCATAGTGACAAGAGTAGACAGTACCTTCAGTTTATGGGCTTAAGAGATGCCTAAAAATGGGATAAATCAGAAGCAACTCGATTCATACTCGGAGGGTGTGGGTTCCAGGAGATGCCCCCGCTCCTGGGGGCGTCTTTCCTGTGTAGGTCAGATATGGTCATTCTGCTTTAGAGTCTGCATTGTGACTTTATATAAAATTTTTAGTTGCTTCATTTTTAAAAATAAAAGGGACCTAAAAGCATAAAAGGGACCTACGAGAAAATTAAGCCACTTCCCACCCAAATGAGAAGCATTTTTAGAGCTCATCCTCGAGGGCACATGCAGCACAGAGGGAAAGACTTATCGTTTTTATTTCTGTTTTTATTTTTTTTATGGATTTCTAGAACTTCATAATTTAAGAAAAAGAACCTTTTGTCATTTGTGTTATTTTATACTTAGTCATTTTGCCTTTTTAAAAAAGGTCTTTAATATTTTCTTTTAGTTGCATTTAAAAAAAAAATTTATTTTAGATCCAGTTGATATTTATTTTGGTGAAAGGAGTATCAGGGATCTACCTTTATTTTTTTCCTAGGTTGTTGTGATTGACTAATATCCAGATTCTTAAAGCCACCTAGATCAGTGATGACATTTCCAACTGTATTTGAGCCTATTTCTGGAATCTCCTTTTAGTCATTCCTCTATGTATTCAAGATCAAGTACTACAACCTTAAATTATTGTTAACTTAATTATCATGTGCTATCACTTGGAAGGCTTCATCCTCTTTCATTACTGTTCTTTTTCAAAAATTTCCTGATTATTGTAAAAATGCTTTTTCATAGAATCAGCTTATCTATTTTTGAACCTAAGTTCACTTACAGCTTAATTTAGGGAGAATTGACATAAAAATATATTAAGCCTTTTTTCCCCCAAAACAGGATATATCTTTTCACTTGCTCTGATCTTTTATTCAGTATTTAAAAATTGTTTTCAGTAGGTTTATTAGATTTATTCTAATTTATCTAATTTATTTATTAGATATATTCTTACTTTATTTTATTTTATTTTTTTTTGAAACAGAGCCTCAAGCTGTCCCCCTGGGTAGAGTGCCGTGGCATTACAGCTCACAGCAACCTCCAACTCCTGGCCTCAGCCTCCCAAGTATCTGGGACCACAGGCGCTCGCCACAACACCAGGCTATTTTTTGGTTGCAGCCATCATTGTTGTTTGGCAGGCCTAGGCTGGATTTGAACCAGCCACCTTAGGTGTATGTGGCTGGTGCCTTAGCCACTTGAGCCACAGGCGCCAAGCTACCTTACTTTATTTTATTAAGGCGAGTTAAGTGAAGCAGTGAAGCAGTGAAGCAGTGACGTATATTCTTAGCTTTTTTGTTGTGGTTGTTGCACTATAAATGGGGGTTTTCCGTCCATGTTTTTAACCTGTTTGTATATAGGAGACAATTTTTTATTTTAACATTGTGTGTCCTGACCTTACTGAATTCTCTTATTGTTTGTGGTTGTTTTGGGATTTTCTTGGGTTTTTCCTGCACCATAGTTTTTTTGTGTTACAGATAAAATGCAAGTTGATTCTGTAATTATTATGGCTAAACCTTGGTGTCAGGTGGGCATTGAAGAGCATTGTCTTTAGGAAGGTTGCTGATAGTTTCTCCTGTACACAGTGAAGGATTGACTTTCCTAGCCCTCCACGCCTCTTCAGCTCAAGTGCCCATTTGGCATCTCCAGGGATGGTAGTTTGGTGTGTGTCCTGGTATAGCATGTTGGTGCCAATTTACTCAAAATCTCTCAAGATGGTGTTCCCCACCCGAGAAGGAGCAACTGATTGCTCTTGCAATCTTGAACTGACCCTCAGCCCCTGTATTTCTCACAGTCTGGTCAGTCCTTCTCAGATACCTTGAGAGCCTAACTACATGCCATTGTCACTGGTGCTGCTGCCCAGGTCCAAGCCTTTGTTATCTCTTAGCTCTTCTCAGCCCAGCAGCTGGTGACATAAATAGGATTGTCACCCTGAACTCAGAGCCTGTCATGGCTCTCTGGTCACTGGGACCTCCCTGCTGGTCTGAGCACTTTTGGGCCTTTGTGTCAGTCTTCCCCCAGTACCTGCATGCTTTCTGCTCTCACCTCCACCCAAGCCTGTCCTTATATGGCCCCGCTGCTGGCAGGCCCACTCCAGATACACTTTAAACAAAACAATATGTCCTCCCTCCCCATTCTTGGTACACCAGTTTTCCCAGCACATTTTTTTTTTTTTTTTTTTTGAGACAAGAGTCTCACTATGTTGCCCTTGGTAGAGTGCAATGGCGTCAAAGCTCACAGCAACCTCAAACTCTTGGGCTTAAGCAATTCTCTTGTGTCAGCCTTCCAAGTAGCTGGGACTACAGGTGCCCACTATAGTGCCTGGCTATTTTTTGTTACAATTGTCATTTTTGTTTAGCAAACCTGGGCCTGGTTCAAAACCACCAGCCCCAGTGTATGTGACTGGCACTGTAACCACTGTTCTATGGGCACCTTGCCTTTCCCAGGACAATTTATTGAAGAGGATGTCTTTTCCCCAATGTATGTTCTTGGAGTCTTTGTCAAAAATCAGTTGGCTGTAAACATGTGGATTTATTTCTGGGTTCTCTTTTCTGTTCTATTGGTCTATGTCTCTTGTTTGTATACCAGTACCGTGCTGTTTGCGTTACTATAGCTTTTGTAGTATAGTTTAAGATCGGATAGTGTATCTCCAGGTTTAATTTTTTTTGCTCAGGGTTACTTTGGCCATTTGGGGTCCTTTGTGGTACCATATAAGACTTTCTTTTCCTGTTTCCATGAATAATGTTCATTGGAATTTTGATAAAGAGTGCATTGATTGTGTAGATTACTTTGGGTTAGTATGATCATTTTAACAATATTAACTATTCTAATCCATGCGCATGGGATGTTCTTCCATTTGTGTCCTCTTCAGTTTCTTCCATCAGTGTTTTGTAGTTTACATTGTAGAGATCTTTTACCTCCTTTCTTAAATTTGTTCTTAGGGTTGTTTTGATTGGTTTGTGTTTTTAAGAGACTAGGCTTCTCTCTGTCACCCAGACTTGAGTACAGTGATGCCATCACAGCTCATCTAATGCCTGGGCTCAAGCAGTCCTTCTGTCTTGACCTCCTGCTTGCTAGGACTACAGACATGTGCTATAATGCCTAACTTGTATTTTATTTTTGTGGTAGCTATTATAAATGGGATTAGTATTTATTTATTTAGAGATAGGCTCTTACTCTGTCACCTAGGCTGGAGGGAAGTGGTGCCATCATAGCTTACTGTAGCCTCAAATTCCTGGCCTCAAGTGATCCCTCTGCCTCAGCCTCCTAAAGTACTGGGATTACAGGCATGAACCATCATGCCCAACCAGGATTGCTTTATTGATTTATTTTTATTTATTTATTTTTGAGACAAAGTATCATTATGTCATCCTCCATAGTGCTGTGGCTTCGCAACTCACAGCAACTTCACACTCTTGGACTTAAGTGATTCTCTTGCCTCAGCCTTCCAAACAGCTGTGACTACAGGCACCCACTACAAAGCCCAACTATTTCTTTCTTTCTTTCTTTTTTTTTCTTTTGTAGTTGTCATTATTGTTTGGTGGGCCAGGGCTGGGTTCAAACCCACCAGCTCTGGTGTATGTGGCTGGCGCCTTAGCCCCTGAGCTACAGGCCCTGAGCCATTTTTGGTGTATAGAAGTGCTGTTGAGTTTTGTGTATTGATTTTGTATCCTGCAACTTTACTGAATTTGTTTTTCATTCTAAGACTTTTTCCCAGAATCTTTAGGTTTTTCTATATATCTTCTCTGGTTCTGATTCCAAACTCACAGCATCATTTTAATAGTTCTATGAGTTTTATTAAATTAGTACATGCTGCTTCTATTAAAAAATTCAAATAAAACAAAAACTGATGCCATAAATAAAACTAACCACCATTAACTATTAAAACTTTTTATTTGGAAATAATTTCCATTTAGAGATAAGTTACAAAAATCAAAAGGCCCTTTCTGGATTCTCCTGTTCTGAATAATTTACCTCATTTATCATTCTCATGTATCACTCTCTCTCTTGCTCTCCGTACATGTGTGTGTGTGTATGGAATAAACAACAGAAATTTATGTCTCACAGTTCTTGGGGGCTAGGAGTCCAAGATGAAGGTACCACCTAGTGAGGGCCCCTAACATCAGTACATTTAAAGTTAGTTTCACCCTTATTTCAATTTTGTCAGTGGACGTGATAATTGCTTCTTCTAGTCAGGATTCAGTCTGGGGTCAGGTATTGCATTTGGTGTTCCTATCTCTTTAGCACCCTTTAATCTAGAGCATTTTCTTATCTTTGTCTTTTATGACATTCACACTTTGAGATAATACACTTCTACACTTCTAGCTTGACATTCTTCCTTTTGAATTTGTCTTCGTGCTTAGGTCAGGGGAAACACTGCATGGATGATGTTTCCTTTGTCCAGGTACCAGAGCCAGGGGCACAAGATGGCTATCAGTCCCCCTTGTTGAGGTTCATTTTGATCATCTGGAATGTGGCCCAAGCTATTCATTACACTTCATATAACTACTGTGTTTTTTTTCTCCCTGGAGCCTTAAGCAGTCTACAAGATGTTCTAAGACTGGACATATATATATATATATATATTTTTTTTTTTTTTAAATCAAAAACATTTTCCTCCAAGAGTTAGCATTTGTTAGTTTGTCCCTGTTTGAACCAATCTGGATTATAGGCTGCTTGCAAAATGATACTATTCTGACTACAGCACTCCTTCCATCTTCAGCATTCTGTTGTGAGCAAGAGCCCTGTCTTTCTTCCCATTTATCTTTGTGGACTGATTCCTGTTTTTAAATATTTTAAATTTAATTACTATGCTCAGACTCCTTATTTTTTCCCTGCCCCATCCCTGGTATCATTCAGAATTTCTAAGGAGCCCTTGTTTCTTTTAGCATGGAGTGGCATCAAAGTGTGCTAGGCGTGCTTATCGCCATGACATTGTCTTTGCTTCTTGGCCTTTTCAATGGATAGAACTAGGAATACATGTATGTATGCATATACACTCAGAAATATGTGTTCACACATCTACATGTTTACACACATGTGTATAAACATATGAACATGCTTATAGAAATCACATTCATACCAGTAGGCCTCTGCAAGTTCTATACCGTATTTGTATGCCCTTTCTTGAACAGTGAGAACTCTGGCTCCTGACAAAATCAACACATTTACTCATTTGCTTATTCCTATGATACATTTAAAATAGTTTATTATCCATTGAACTACAGTTATCATACATACTTAAAAGAACTCAGGATTACCCCCCTCTTTCCCCACATTAATTTTTGATAAACAGATTTCTCATTATATATACGTATAAATAACTAAATGCAATTTTATTAAGTTTTAATTTTAATGTACATACTGTTCTATAACCTGACTTTTCTTTCTGCCTAATAACATATTAACATCTTTCCATAAGATTTCATCCAACATCTTTTTGTCCACAAGGAAATCCATAGAATATGTTGTAATGGTTGCAGAATAACGCCATGATTCCCTGTTACTGCACTTTGATTTTAAAAGGCATCCCGTATTTCGCTATAATATATAAAGCTGGCATCAACACATTTGTAACTAAATCTTAATTATTTCTTTAGGATAGAAGTGGAATTACTGGTCAAAGGGTATGTATATTTTTATGTTTTTCTGAATGGCTGTATTTATGCTCTGGCCAGCAGTTTTTGAGAGTGCTGGTTTTTCTAGACCAGTGTTTCTCAACTGTGGCTGCACATTAGAATCATTGCGGGCACTTTTAAAAGCAGTGATGCTCAGGACTGGCTCCCTGAGATTCTGGTTTCTTGGATCTGGGGTGTGACCCAGGGTTTGTAGTTTTTAAAAGCTCCCCAAGAGATTTTCATATGCAGCCAATTTGATAGGTGAAAGTGGATTTTCATTATTATAATTATGTTTTTCTTCTGAAATTGTTTCAGACATTCAGATTTGGGAGAAGTGGCCTCAGAAATAAAAGGGTCAGAGAGACGAACAGCGGTGGCTATTGCAGGTAAAGCTGGACTCTGTAGCAAATGTGCTGCTTCTGTCCTGTTGGGGTGTTAGGCTCCAGTCCTTCCGTAGAGCTAAGGGTCTTTTAAGTCTTTATACATTCAAAATAAGATTCAGGTTTAAACAGGTGATTATCACAACTTACCGGAAATACATTACACCAACTTTAGCATGTCGTAACTGCCACCATAGGTGGTATAGTTTATCTTCTAAACTTGGCACTTCTGAAAGTGAAAGGGGTGTTGTTACTGTAGGTATAAATTGAGATTTTCCCAGTACAGACTGGGACCTGTGGTCTTCCTGGTCATGGTCCACATAGGCTGGTTTTTCTCTCTTGAGGACTTGAGAGTGGGACTGTCAAACCCTTTGTAACTTCAGCTTTAATGTATAGCAGCCAAACTGCAAGCATCTTAATTTCTCTTAGTAATTCATTTTGGATCTATCTTATATTAACTAGGTGATTCTCAAAATGAATGTGTTCTATTGGATATAATAGTTTTATGCAAAAACAAAACCCATAAAAATATTTAACTAAATTTAAAATCAAATTTTATTTTATTCATACAAACAAATGTTTATTGGGCACTTATAATGTGCTAGCATTGCTGTGCGCATTGGGATTTAGCAAACAATGTTAAAATGGAATGACCAAAAGTCCTTCCTGGAACTTAAATTCTGGAAAGTAGGTGCCATGGCTATTAGTGGCTAGCTGGTCAAGGCTCATGACAAAGTTGGGATCAAGCAATAATTGCCCAAAGCCCTTCCATTTCTCCACTTCTAGAATTATACTGTTCAGTATAGTAGCCACTAGGCACATGGTTTAAAGTTAAACAAAATTAAAAATTCAGCTCCTTAAGTCACTCTAGCCATATGCCAAGTGCTTGGTATCCATACATAGCTAATGGCAGCATCTTGGACATTAAAGATGGAGAATTTTTTTTTTTTTTTTTTTTTGAGACGGAGCCTCAAGCTATCCCCCTGGGTAGAGTGCCATGGCATCATGCTCACAGCAACCTCCAACTCCTGGGCTCAAGCGAGTCTCCTGCCTCAGCCTCCCAAGTAGCTGGGACTACAGGCGCCCGCCACAACGCCTGGCCATTTTTTGGTTGCAGCCATCGTTGTTGTTTGGCAGGCCCGGACTGGGGATTCGAACCTGCCACCTTAAGTGTATGTGGCTGGCGCCTTAGCCGCTTGAGCCACAGGTGCTGAGCCGAGAATTTTTTTTTTTTTAATCTGAGGAAGTTCTCTTGGAGAGTGTTGCTCTGGAAAGATGGGAAAGAAAACATGGGATTGGGGTGAGGAAAGGGAATGACCATAAGGTGCTTATTGTGAGCTTGGTGGCCTTACCTAGTTTTTACAATAACCTCTGAGATAGTTATTATTGATCCTTTGTTTCATTTGAGGAAAATGAGACCCAGGGACATTCGGGTCGTTCTCATAACTTTGATTTCTTTGTATCTTTCTAGTGAATAAGCTGCCCATGATTATTTGTTTATGATTTCAGATTAATAGGGGGGCACAGATGATTAGGCTACGTTGTTTGCATTTGTTTGGTACAATTCAAGTTATAATTGTGCCTCTTACTCAGGAGGTATGCTGTACACCCTTACATTGTACCTATTAGGTGAGAGCACATCAGTCTCTCTTCTCACTCCCCCCCCACCTGAGTTTTTGTTTTTCTCTTATGTGAGTAGGTTTTTTATTTATTCATCTGTTAGTTTCACCAGTAATTATTTTAAAATTTTTTTCTTCGGGGCGGCACTTGTGGCTCAGTGAGTAAGGGCACTGGCCTCATATACCAAGGGTGACAGGTTGAGACCTGGCCCCAGCCAAACTGCAACAAAAAATAGCCAGGCGTTGTGCTGGGCACCCGTTGTCCCAGCTACTCAGGAGGCTGAGGCAAGAGAATCGCCTAAGCCCAAGAGCTGGAGGTTGCTGTGAGCTGTGACGCCGCAGCACTCTACCGAGGGCAACAAAGTAAGACTCTGTCTCAAAATTTTTTTTCTTCATGAGGTATGTGAATTCCTCTTGAGCATACACTTCATTTGGGAGATTTTGAGCAACGTCTTTAGCCTATAGGATTAAATAAATTGTATTAATGTATGATATACATTCAGAAAAGTGCTCAGATTACAAGTGTATAGCTTGATAAATTTTATCCATGTAAACCAGCATGCACATGAAGAAGCCAAACAAGGCCGGGCAAGGTGGCTTATGCCTATAATCCAAGCACCTGAGAGGCTGAGGTGGGTGGATTGCCTGAGCTCACAAGTTTCAGACCAACCTGAGCAAGAGGGAGATCCCTTTTCTAAAAATAGCAGGGTGTTGTGGTGAGTGCCTGTAGTCCCAGCTACTTGGGAGGCTGAGCCAAGAGAATTACTTGAGCCTAAGAGTTTCAGGTTGCTGTGAGCTAAGAAGCCACGGGACTCTACCAAGAGTGACCAAGTGAGACTCTGTCTCAAAAAAACAATTTTTTTTTTTTTTTGAAACAGATGATAAAGGAGGGATGGGAGGAGAGGGGGAGGTCCGATGGAGGGAGGGTGAATGGTGGGATCACACTTATGGTGCATAATGCAAGGCTACATGTCAGATCTATTAGTATAGGCAGGTGTCCTCAAACTACGGCCCGTGGGCCACATGCGGCCTGCCTAGGACATTTATCTGGCCCACCAGGTGTTTTAGCCACTGCCACCTGTCCTGTTTAGCAGCCGACTAGTCCTGGGGCCTATGGTCCGGCCCTCCAGCGGTCTGAGGGACAGTGAACTGGCCCCCTGTTTAAGAAGTTTGAGGACCCCTGAGACTATAAATGTCTTAACACAATAACTAAGTAAATGAGATGATGTATATATTAACCAGTATGATGTAAGCGTTCCTAATTCTATATGAAATCAGTACATTGTACCCTATAAATGCATTAATGTATACATGATCTATGTGTTTATGATTTAATGATTAAAAAAGAAACAGGTGATAGTTTTATTTGGATCAAAAGTCAAAACAGTGAAAACACACACAGAGAAGCTTATTCCTACCATCTCAAGCTGCCTGTTCTCTCCTTTATATAAGGAGTTTGTGAGCAAATCTGTAGGGCTGGCTTTAAGGTCTTTTTACCAATGTAAATATCTGAATAGCGCTGAATTAATTATATCCTATAATTTAAATATTAATATTCATGGACATACCATGATGTTAGAGACTTGGGACAGAGTTGGAGCCATTCCCTGCTCTGTTCCTCCCACTCCTGTGTATTTGTGCTGTGATATAAATATCAGTATCATTTTAAGTGATTACAAAAACTCACACTAGGATAAAAATGTTGATACAGTGTGGTTAGTTTTGAACATGAGCAAAGGAATATCAACTTACATTTTATGTTATTTATTTATTTATTGAGATAGGAAAGGACAGGGTAGCATGTTGTAGCATCACAGTTCATAGCAACCTCCAATTCCTGGGCTTAAGCGAGCCTCAACCTCCCAAGTAGCGGGGACTATAGGCACCTGCCACAGTGCCCAGCCATTTTTTGGTTGTAGTTGTCATTGTTTGGCAGGCCTGTGGTGGATTTGAACCTGCCAGCTCTGGTGTATGTGGCTGGTGCCTTAGCCACTTGAGCTACAGGTGCCAAGCCTCAACTTACATTTTAAATAGTTTCTAGAATCAAAGGTGAATCTCTAAGTTTAGTGGTTAATTCATATTTTATTTTTATAAAGTTCAGTAAATTCTATAAGGAGTATATTCTAGAGCAAATCTGTCTTGTATGTAGCTGTTACTACTTTGTGACATGTTTTGTGTTAAAATAAAAATAAATTTATATAGTTCTCCTGACTTAGGCCAGAGAGAAAAAATATACAAATAAATAAATAAGGCTGGGTACAGTGGCTCACATCTATAGTCCCTAGCGCTCTAGGAAGCCAAGGTGGGAGGATTGTTTGAGCTCAGGAGTTTGAGACCAACCTGAGCAAGAGTGAGACCTCATCTCTACTGAAAATAGAAAAATTAGTTGGATTGAATATAGAAAAATTAGTTGGGCATTGTTGTGGGGCCTATAGACCCAGCTACTCAGGAGGCGGAGGCAGGAGGATTGCCTGAGCCCAGGATTTCGAGGTTGCTGTGAGCTATGATAATGCCACTGCACTCTAGCCCAGGCAGCAGAGCAAGACTCTCAATAAATAAGTAACAGAAATAAAATTTACATTTGAAAAACCCAGACCAACAATAGCATTAAACATAATCATAAGCTACCGTATTATCATTTGAACTTTTTAATAGAAAGGTTCTAACTTGTTTATGAAACTGAGTATATGTATTTTATTTTATTTTTTTCTTCTTCTAGATTTGGAATGGAGAGAAATGGAAGGAGATGACTGTGAGTTCCGCTACGGAGGTAGAAACCACTATAGGTTTTGGCAAGACTGGATTGGGGAAAGATGGGGAATGGCTAAAATGACAAATAACTGGGATTTTATGTTTTGAACAATCAAGAGAAGTTGCTATCTTGGTTTGAAATGAGGGTTCTGAGTTTAGTTTAAATTACTTTGTGTCACTCAGGACATATTATTCGATTGATGCTTCATTTTCCTTTGCTTTTTCATAGATGGTACAAATGAGGCTCAGGACAATGACTTTCCAACAGGTAAGCATTTTCTTGCCCTGCCTTTTCTCTCTGTTCTAGCTTCTTGTTCAATGGAAAGGGGATATCATTTGAGGGGGCAGTTCTGACACTCGACTATATCAAATCATCTGAGGTATCAGGACACCTAGATTTAGGATGCCCTAGTTCATTAACCCTTTGTGCACCATTAATAATATTGATAAAAAGAAAAAAATCCAAACCTGGAGAACTTGCTAACCACATAGAATAACCTGCCCCTTACCTTTCCCCATACCCTCCCCCACCACCACTAAGCATACTCACTGTCTATAATGAGTTAGTATGTTTGGAATAAAAGCCTAGGATATTTTATTTTTTAACAAGTTTCTGAAGTAATTATAATAACTTCAAACAGCCAGGTTTGGAAACCATCCATCTGGCCCAGTGGCTTCACTTGCAGATCAGGATCCTGGGCCCAGAGCAGTCCAGCAGCCTTCCAGGGGCCACACACCAGGCACGGGTACATTATATAAGTAGCTTTGTTGTCTCGGTCTTTTCCCCTTTGCCTTTTATACTACCGTACTATTTAAAAAATAAAAACAGTGTTGTGGGCAGTGCCTATGGCTCAAAGGAGTAGGGCACTGGCCCCATATGCTGGAGATGGTGGGTTCAAACCCAGCCCCAGCCAAAAACTGCCAAAAAAAAAAAAAAAAAGCAGTTGTTGTATGTCTGGACAAGAAAAGCAGTGTTCTTAGTTTCATTGAGGTAAGCTAGGAAACCTAAATACCACCAATGAAGGTGACACTTGCCATGTGGTGTTTTTAGTTTTATAGTAAGTTCACAGATCCCCCATACACTGAGCCTGTCCTGTAGCCACACTGCCTGCAGAACTTTGAGTCCTGTGTCCCATGCTCTGAGTCTTTGCGGTCACCTGGGGAGTGGTCCTGAATCTGTCACTTGACCACCTTGGAAACAGGAGAAGAGAAGGGCTGGGTCAGCCAGTGTTTCCTCTCGTTTATTTGAGCATTTAAGGTGGCATCATGCACGTTGCTTCCTCTCTTAAGAAAGGAATTGGAGAAAAGCCTATAGCTTTTGGAATTTGTATTTGTTTGTTTTGTGCGTTAACATTTAATGTGAACTAATTGTGTACATTGCTGAGCATTAGTAAAATGCTGGGCCAAGACCTGGGATGGTAGATGGAACCTTTGGATGTAGCAGTACTACCTAGCTCATAGGATTTTATACAGTGGTATATAGAGTACTAGTTTATTATCTGCAGAAGTAACTGCATGCTTAGTAATGGTCTGCACTGAATAACACATTTTAATTATTAGTCTCCAGTTTGCCAACTGGAAGTTTTAGCTATGATTGCTAACATGCCATGTTTAGTGGTCTCATTGCCTTTAAAATATTCTTCAAGCTATTTTTTTTTTTAAGAGACAGAGTCTCAGTATGTTCCCCTTGGTAGAGTGCTGTGGCATCCCAAGTAGCTGGGATTACAGGTGCCTGCCACAACTCCCAGCTATATTTGTTGTTGTTGTTGTTGCATTTGTTACTGTTTAGCTAGCCTGGACCAGGTTCGAACCCACCAGTCCAGGTGTATGTGGCTGGCGCCCTAACCACTGAGCTACAGGCACCAATCCCTCCAAGCTATTTTCAAAGAGAAAAGAATATTAACAATAAAGCCAGAGATTGATTCAGTGGTTGTAACCCCTGTGGAAACTTCCTGGTGACATTGAAAAAGCCCTGACAGGCTCGGCGCCTATAGCTCAACCGGCTAAGGCCGCCAGCCCCGTACCCCTAAGGTGGCGGGTTCGAATCCCCAGCCCGGACCCGCCAAGCAACAATGACGGCTGCAACCAAAAAATAGCCGGGCGTTGTGGCGGGCGCCTGTGGTCCCAGCTACTTGGGAGGCGGAGGCAGGAGACTCGCTTGAGCCCTGGAATTGGAGGTTGCTGTGAGCTGTAATGCCATGGCACTCTGCCCAGGGGGACAGCTTGAGGCTCTGTCTCAAAAAAAAAAAAAAAAAAGAAAAAGCCCTGACAGCAGGGATAGAGTATTGAGTAAAGACAAGGGGCTGTGGCCAGGCTAAAGTGTGGGGCCAGAAGCACAGCAGTAGCCCATGGGCATGGGTTGTGGTCTAGGAGGTAAGGCCTACTTTCAGTTTGTAGGGGTCCCGTGCTGCTCACTATAACCAATTAATTTTAAGCTCAGTGTTAGATCTATGAATTTCTAGAGAAAGCAGAAATCCAAATTTTGCATGAACTCTCCTCTAATTGTTGAATGTGACTTACCTATTTTTGTTTTTTCTTCCTTTTTAAAAATGTCACATATATCTATGATCAGAATGGTATTATTTTACCTTGATATAGGGGTTCTGCCCTGCTTTGATCTCAGGTCAGCCTTGGGCACACCCTGTACCTCCCATGCCTGCATCCGGTGCTCTGAAAGGAGTTGTCACTATCCTCTTGCTGAGTTCTCTCTTACTAGCTCTATCTTGGTCCCTGACACAGGAGTGCAGGGTAAGCACTTATGTCTTCATTTCTTTCCACAGTGGAGAGAAGCAGGCTTCAAGAAATGCTGTCACTTTTGGGCCTAGAGACATACCAGGTTCAGAAACTCAGCCTCCAGGACTCTCTGCAGATAAGTTTTGACAGCATGAAGAATTGGGCCCCTCAGGTTCCCAAAGACTTGCCCTGGAATTTCCTCAGGAAGCTGCAGGCCCTCAATGCCGAAGCCAGGAACACCACCATGGTGTTGGACTTGTTGCCGGATGCCAGGCCTGTGGAGAAGGAGAGCCAAATGGAAGAGGAGATAATCTACTGGGACCCAGGAGATGACATTGCTGCCGACATTTATTCTTTTTCTGAGCTGCCAACCCCTGACACACCTGTGAACCCCTTAGACCTCCTTTGTGCCCTTCTGCTCTCCTCAGACAGTTTCTTGCAACAGGAAATAGTGTTGAAAATGTCCCTCTGCCAATTTGCACTCCCTCTTGTGCTGCCTGACTCAGAAAACCATTACCACACGTTTCTCCTATGGGCCATGCGGGGCATTGTACGGACTTGGTGGGCCCAGCCCCCGAGGGGGGTCGGGAGCTTCCGAGAAGATAGCGTGGTCCTGTGCAGAGCACCCACCTTTGCCTTTGTACGCATGGATGTCAGCAGCAACTCCAAGTCCCAGCTTCTCAATGCCATCCTCAGCCCAGGCCACAGGCAGTGGGACTGCTTTTGGCATCGGGATCTCAACTTGGGCACCAATTCCCGGGAGATTGCAGATGGGCTGGTAGAAATATCCTGGTTTTTTCCCAGTGGTAAGGAGGAGTTGGACATTTTCCCAGAGCCTGTGGCCTTTCTGAACCTGAGAGGTGACATTGGGTCTCATTGGCTGCAGTTCAAGCTCTTGACAGAAATCTCCTCTGCTGTGTTTATATTGACTGACAACATTAGTAAGAAGGAATACAAACTACTGTATTCTATGAAGGAGTCAACCACAAAATATTACTTCATCCTGAGTCCCTACCGTGGGAAACGTAACACAAACCTGAGATTCCTGAATAAATTAATTCCTGTGCTGAAAATAGACCACTCGCATGTCCTGGTAAAGGTTAGCAGCACAGACAGTGAGAGCTTCGTCAAGAGGATCCGTGCCATCATCGGGAACGTGGCACGGGCCCCCTGTAGGAGGGTGTCTGTGGAGGATATGGCGCACACAGCCCGGAAGCTAGGCCTAAAAGTCGATGAGGACTGTGAGGAGTGTCAGAAGGCGAAAGACCGGATGGAGAGGATCACCAGGAAAATCAAAGACTCAGATGCCTACAGGAAGGACGAGCTGAGGCTGCAGGGGGACCCCTGGAGAAAGGCAGCCCAAGTGGAGAAGGAGTTCTGCCAGCTCCAATGGGCCACAGATCCCCCTGAGAAGCACAGGGCTGAGCTGAGGCGTCGGTTGCTGGAGCTTCGAATGCAGCAAAACAGCCATGACCCCACCTCAGGGCTACAGGAGTTTATCTCGGGGATCAGCAGCCCCTCACTGGGGGAGAAGCAGTACTTCCTGAGGTGGATGGAGTGGGGGCTGGCGCGGGTGGGCCAGCCTCGGCTGAGACAACCTCCGGAGACTCTTTTCACTCTGAGGCCAAAGCACGGGGGTGCCACAGACTTGGGTGAACAGCTCTGGCCTGAGCCCCTAGGGGTGGAGCATTTCCTGCGGGAGATGGGACAGTTTTACGAGGCTGAGAGCTGCCTTGTGGAGGCAGGAAGGCTGCCAGCCGGCCAGAGGCGTTTCGCCCACTTCCCAGGTTTGGCCTCGGAGCTACTGCTGACAGGGCTGCCCCTGGAGCTGATTGATGGGAGCACCCTGAGCACCCCTGTCCGCTGGGTCACTGGTCTCTTGAAGGAGCTACATGTCCGGCTAGAGAGAAGGTCGAGACTGGTGGTCCTGTCAGCCCTGGGGGTGCCGGGCACAGGGAAGTCCACACTCCTTAACACCATGTTTGGGTTGCGGTTCGCCATGGGGAAGAGTTGCAGCCCTCGAGGCGCCTTCATGCAGCTCATCACAGTGGCCGAGGGCTTCAGCCAGGACCTGGGCTGTGACCACATCCTGGTGATAGACTCTGGGGGGTTGATAGGTGGGGCTTTGACCTCTGCTGGGGACAGGTTTGAGCTGGAGGCTTCGTTGGCCACTCTGCTTATGGGGCTGAGCAACGTCACTGTGGTCAGTTTAGCTGAAACAAGGGACATTCCCCCAGCTATTCTGCATGCATTTCTGAGATTGGAAGAAACAGGGCACATGCCCAACTACCAGTTTGTATACCAGAACCTTCATGACGTATCTGCCTCTGGCTCTAGGCCGAGAGATAAGAGACAGCTCTTGGATATGCCCAGTGACTTGAGCAGAGCTGCAGCACAGAAGGAGAAACAGGGCGACAGCTTCCGGGCACTGGTGGGCCTGGCCTTCTGTGACCCTGAGAAGCAGCACATATGGCACATCCCGGGCCTGTGGCACGGATTGCCCCCCATGGCCGCGGTAAGCTTGGCCTACAGTGAAGCCATATTTGAATTGAAGAGATGCCTGCTAGAAAACATCAGGAATGGTCTGTCCAACCAAAACAAAAACATCCAGCAGCTCATCGAGCTGGTGAGACGGGTGTGAGTGTGGAGAGAAAGCAAGTTCAGGTGCAGGAGGCTGTTTTAGGCAGCCCGTTCTAAAGGGGTGTTCACGTGGGGGCTGCACCCTGGCACCTGATAGTGCCAGTGTCTGATCCACATGAGAAGGAAGAGAAGCAGAAGACGGGGGGTTTGGAGTCTCTTAAACAGTGTTAGAAAGGAAGTGACCTCACAGACAGCTCAGAGATCTCATTGGGAATATAAAAGGCCCTGGGTTGGGGGAGACATAAGCAGTAATTGTTCTCTATCTCAGCGCATCAGGGATACTGTGGGGTTAGCCCTCTGTACAGCTGCTCTCTTGTCATTGGCCGCTGTAGCAGGGAGCAGCTTCCTCTGTCACTGTAGGCCCAGGCAGGCAGTGAATATCCAGGACAGAGGTGGGGAGTTGGTCCTGAGGAAGCAGGTGGGCCCTGCCCTTACCTAACCCAAGGTCCTTCTAGTGGCCCAACATTAGAAATGTTTTGATAACATGATCCTGGCCCATGTAGTAAGTGCCTGCTGTGTGCAAGGTACTACTTTGGCACCATATTATTTATTGATTGATCTGTGAAACCTTCCCTGACCCCTGCCCAGAAAGAGATCACCGGTAGCTCTGTTGCACTCCACCGCACTTTGTTATACCTCTGCCACGGCACTTCACACAGCGCGTTGTAACTAGTGTTGTTTACATGTCTGTCCCCCCAGACTGTGAGCTCCTTGAGGGCAGGGACTGTACATTATCCAGCTATGTCCCCAGGGCCTGACACGTTGCAGGCATTAAATAAATCTTTGTTGAATGAATGCACAAATGATAGTGATAGGCAGGTTCTGCCTCTGTGTTCCTTGATTCTTCTATTTCCTCGAAGAGGTTATCATTGATATGAGGAGGCGGCATGATAGACATGACATTGGGAGTGGTAGACAGACATACCATGGAAAAATGCCAAGCTCTTCCCTCTCTTTAAGCAAAGAGCCACTCTTCAGGCTGTTACTGGGAACCAGAAGTAAATACTTTCACAGTAATTCTGAGCTATCTCCATCATTGCCCCATTTCACAGGTAATACCAGAAGGCATACAGCAGGCGAGCCCCTGCTACAGCGCGCACACCTGGATGGGCAGCATGGGAATAGATGAGGGACAGTGCTCTCACCACTCGGTCCTGTACCTCTTCCCAACTTCTCGTCCCCTCCAGACTCATATACAGCTTCCAGGTTCAGCATCCCCCAAACCTGGCCAAGCCATGTAGTGCCAGCCCATCCTCTGACGGTCTCTCTGAAAACATTTGCAACCCACTTGGCCGCGAGCTTCCAGCTCCTGCTGTATCAGTTCTCCAGCTGGAATCCTTGCCTGTGCTGGCCCTTCTCAGGGTCATAGTCAACTTTGCTTAGCGTTGGAACCCCACCCCACCTGTTTCACTAGCTCTGGGAATCTCTGCTTGATCCTCTAAGAGTAAGAGGATTGCTGATTACTGCTTAGGCCTTAGAGAAAGTAGGCCCTCCCAGAGTGGTGGCTGGAGCTCCCATAGTATTTCTAGTACCGATTTCACCAGACTCAACGAGGGAGCCTTTGCTCCAGGGCACTCCGCAGGCCTCTGGGCCAATGATGGGTCTTCTGGAGGTGCTTGGAAGCCTGCCTATCTGCCCTGGCTGGCTGGAGTCCTGGGAGGGGCCGCCTGCTGTTCCCTTGACAATCATTGCTTACGGTATTTGGGGAGCTGGCTTCTCTCTAAACCTGGTCTTTTGCTACTAAGTTTAGGAAATCCTTTTCCTTCTGAAACTCAAAGAATCTCTGATCCTGAGGCTCTAGAAACTTCTGTCTCTCTGGATTATTATGTTAGTTCTGTTGGAAATAACAAAATTTTTCCTTTCTTTCTTTTCCATTAAAGCCACAAAAGCTGGTTAGATGCTTCTCTCCTGCATTGTAGGAATTTCACCCAGGATATTCCTGAGCCCTAAGTTTAGCCAACAGAAACCTTTTTTGTAGAATTGTTGACCATCAGCCCGGTTCCCTTAAAGAATGAATAAATTAAAGAATTCCCTTAAAGAATTTCTACATTCTGAAATGGGATCCTGCCCTGATGGCTACTTCCAAATTAGGATTCATTGATCCGTCCATTGTTCGAAGTTCAATCACTGAATTTCTGAAACTTAGATGTATGTACTTTTTTTTTTCATCAAATTTTCGAAGGGGTATAGGGTTCATAATAGATTGTAGTGATTACTTAGTAATCAGGAAAATTATTCCATACATCCCCCAAGCTGAAAATACCATGAATATAAATCACACATTTAACTAAAATATTTGAACTTTTGAAAACAGACTAATCTAAAAACTGTATTTAATAGACTTAGAGCAAGAGTTGGGCAGCTTGGGTAGGACTACTATGGAGGCCTCAGAACTCAGGCTAACCCAACCTGAGGAATTCTAGAACTCTGTTGTGTTGAAAGACCATCTACCCCTCAGATGAAGGAATAGGACTTTGCCCCAGAGCTGACTAATTTTTCTAGGAAGAGTCACTTATGTTCCCCCCACCCCACCCCTGGCTCTTCCTGAAGGGTTGATATTTCAAGTGCAAAGACCTTGCCTTTAGCCCTCTGCCACTGCTGCTCTTAGGATTGTAATTTCCACAACACCCAGGTCTTGCCTGGCAGCCCTGGAGTGCAGAGTGCAGTGCTAAGCATCAGTGTGCTTTACCTGTTATATTCTCCACAATCAGAGCCCCCCTCGTACACCAGACCTGAAGATTTCTGTGGGTCAGATAGGCCCCAGAGCTTGCTGCAGGCCTGCTGGGCAGTCAATGTACTTAGAGCCAGGCTTAGTGGTGAGAGCCGCTCAAGGGTAGACATGGCAGCAGGCTCCTCACAAGAGGATGGCCATGTGCTCTCAATGAAGTCCTATTACACTTTGATGAAAGGTACCACTGAGCAAGTACCATCTTGGAGGAAGTAGGCCTGAGTGCCTGAGACAAGGAATAAGAGTGTCTTCCTTCTCCTGAGAGATGGGGTGTAGTTCCCTTCAGCACATGCCTGGTCTGATTCTGAACACTTTGCTCCTTGCTGATTATGTGGCCCTTGAGCCAAGGGCTTTAGTCTCTGCTGGCAGCGCCTGTGCAGGAATGGACAGAGGTTTCACAGCCTGGGTTATGGAGGAGCCAGTCTGCGCACAAAGATGAGCAAGGCCCTAGCTTTGGATCTGCATCAGTCTCAAACATTTTAACTTGTCAGATCAGGATTCATCTTGTAACCAATGGTATCTTTTTTTTTTTTTTTTTTTGTAGAGACAGAGTCTCACTTTATCACCCT
>NW_003852514.1:5194568-5215388 GCF_000181295.1 Otolemur garnettii | reverse complement strand
AGGCGATTCCCTTGCCTCAGCCTCCCCAGTAGCTGGGACTACAGGCACCTGCCACAATGCCTGGCTATGTTTTTGTTGCAGTTTGGCTGGGGCTGGCGCCCCACCCACTGAGCCACAGGCACCGCCTTTAACCAATGATATCTTAAAATTAATTTGCAGCCATTTGTTTTTCTTAATGGCATCTTAATAGCATCTTATAATTGATGATTTCCTAGATTTATTGGAATACATCACCTACCAGGGCTGGTATTGAGTAGTCCATACCAATGTAAACCTCATCTAGTGGCTGCCTCATCTCAGATGTAGTGAATTACCTAAGAAGGAAAAATCCTTTCTCTATTTCTAAGTCAGTAATAAAGGGTTTGTCCATAAATCTATCTTGAGTTGTAAGACTCCAACAAAATTAAACTTGGTGAATAAGTTATTAGGAGAACGCCAATGTACACCTGATCTAGTGGCTGTCTTAACTCCTCAGATGTGAATTACCTAGGAAGGAAAAAATCCTTTATTTCTAAATCAGTAAAGAAATATTTTGCCATAAATCTTTCTTGAGTTCTTAAGACTCCAACAAAATTAAACCAGAGGGCAGCTTTGTGAGCACCGCTAAATCAGGACTGTAGAAGAAGGGATCCAAGGCAACCTTGGTCCCAGTACTCCTATTGGTTCATGTCTTGTGGCCTCAACCCCTAGTAGGTCTTGCTGTCTGGAGTCAGCAGCTTCCTCCATATTGCTGGCAGCCCGCAAGCCCTGCTCCCCATCTCTGGCCCTGGCTGACTCTGGCAGGTACGTTCTTATCAGGACAGACTCTGGTCCAGGCCCCTCTTCATGCCTACCCAAAGGCTCACTGGCCTTTCTATGCCCCTCTTGGTCCGTGTCTTATCACATCTCCATTGTCTCCTCATCGGAGCCCATTCTTATGTCCACACCTAGCAGTTTCTGGGAGCCCTGGAGGAGTCTCAGTTGCTAGTACCCATGAGGCCCATCCCTCCCTCTGTCTTTCTTGAGGCAAATCTCATCTATCCCAAGCCCTGATTAGGCCTGCCAGATACGGACTTTTTGCCCAGGGTCCCAGTGTGGCCCTGAATATTTGTAATTCTTGGGCTCTGGTATCAGGAGAGTAGACCCAAAGCTGAAGTCCATAATTATAGATACAGCTTCTCCCTCAATGTCTGAACCTAGTCTTTCTCCCTGTGCCTCAAGAGAGGGAGGATGAAGGTAGGAGGGTGCAGCTGGCACTCACGGGGCCATGGCCTGAGTCATACAGGACATTTGTGGCTTGACACAACTTTGCTTTAACTCAGTGGTGGTTGACCTATTTCCTGGAATAGAGCTGAGAGCCTTTGGGATTATTCTTGGTGAATAAGTTATTAGGAGAAAATGAATCACCAGAAGTAATTTCAAAAACATAGGTTTACAAAGTAGAAAGGGCCAGCAGTTCAGAGCTAGAATTGAGACAGCTGTAAGGGGAACCATCATGGTAGAGTTAGTTTAGCTTCTGGCCCATAGGAAGGAAGATGGCAGCCTGTCCTAGAGGCTACGTTGTAGTGGCTTTCAGGAAATACACAGTGTTCAGGCTGGCCCCGTGCTTCAGAAGCACAGGTGGGCTGGGAGGGCTCCCACTTACACAGCCTTTGCATAGCCCACCCAGTGCTGCATACCCTGAGCTCTCCCTGGTCTAGCCCATGGCCATTGGACTGGACCCAACTGTACAGACCATCTTGATGAAGTCCAGACCACCCAACAGACCTCTCTGCCTTATAGCCCAAGAGTGTCAGGCCTGGACTATGGCCATTCCTCTCAGGAATGCTGCTCTAGTCTTCTAAGAGCACCCAACAGCCCCCTCCCCTAAAGAGGGATCTGTGTATACATGTTTTGGGAATCTCACAAATAAATTGTGAGCTCAGGACTTTGGTTCTCATTTCTACCTGCAAATGTTTAACTTGTGGGTGACTGCCCCTACCCACAGAGGTGGTATGGGGCCCAGTGGGCTCTGTCATGCAACTGAGAGCCACTGCTTTACAGAGTAACTGGCCTCCCCTGGTTGTCATGTGGAGAACAAAAGCTCATATCTGAGGAAAAGCTGTGGTGCAACCTGTTTCGGATTAGCCCATCTTAGGGGCTCAGGTGGGCCCTTCGTGTGGGGTCACTTGCTTCTGGAAACAGCTGCTCCAAATCCAGGTAGTCCCTGAGGGTGAGTGGGGGCTGTCTGCACCAAGCCACAGAAACCTAGGCCATTTCCCCAGCCTAATGTGGTTCTGAACCCTCCCACCAAGTGATGCTGTGGAGAAAACACCATTTTCTGGAACAAGAAGGCCTGCTACCATTTACTAGTTCTGGAACTTCAGGTAAGTCTCTGAGCTACCATTTTCTGATCTGTAAAACCTGGAAATACCTGCCGCCCTTATGGGATTGATAGGAGAAGCAAAGTGCATCAAAACACCAACAGAGAAATTATGGAAAAATAAAATACTGCCCCCACCAAAGAGGATTCTGCAATTAAATTTTTTCCATTGGTGATTTAAAACAATATGAAAATTCCTATTACTATATTAAAAATGTTATTATAGGTTATTTTAACCATTCAAAGGCACCCACATGGCCCCCTCTCCCAATCATGGTATAAGTTATTGGTCTGTGGTGTCAGATACCATGAAAAGTATGCACACACCTTTATTTTTTTGCTTATCTTTTTTTTTTTTTTTTTTTTTTTTTTGAGACAGAGCCTCAAGCTGTCCCCCTGGGTAGAGTGCCATGGCATTACAGCTCACAGCAACCTCCAACTCCTGGGCTCAAGCGAGTCTCCTGCCTCCGTCTCCCAAGTAGCTGGGACCACAGGCGCCCGCCACAACGCCTGGCTATTTTTTGGTTGCAGCCATCATTGTTGTTTGGCGGATCCGGGCTGGGGATTCGAACCCGCCACCTTAGGTGTACGTGGCTGGCGCCTTAGCCAGTTGAGCTATAGGCGCCGAGCCTTTTTTGCTTATCTTTATTCACTATGGTCCAAGACAACTCATTCTTCTTCCAAAGTGCAGCAGAAAAAAGATTAGATACCCCTGGAAGGGAAGGGTGGTAACGAGTTATTTGAATCATTGAAATGTTTGCCACGCAAATGGTCATTGTGACACTTGGAAAGATCTACCTCAATTTGGAATTCCTGAGAGACACCTCAGGCCTATAGGAAAGTGGCTTTAACAGAGAAAAACAAATTTGATCATGTTGCCTACTGCCTCATTGACAAAATGACTCCCAGCACAGATTCCAAACCACAGCCTTCCTGATGTGGCCCCTGCTTGCCTGGCCAGCACTGTCTCCTGCTGCCACTTGCACCTGTAGCCCCAAAAGGTGTGTGCCTTAATTACCTTTGCTGTTCTTCTCCCTTCTCCTTTCCTCGGATCAGGGGGTGTCGCTGTGATTTCTCATAGAACCCTCAATAGCTGGTTCTTTTAGATATCAAGGACTCTGGTTTTCTTTTTTGACATTTAACTGCTCGCTCTACCAGGCATTTTATGGTATAATTTTCACAACCATCATTATTGTCCCTATTTTACAGATGAGGGAAACTGGGATTCAAGTTCGGTCACTTACCAAATTAGTGAAGCAGTGGGTTTAGGTATTGGACTTAGGTAATTCAGATGCCAGATCTAATGTTCCTCATCTAAGACTATCCTCGTCTCTATACAGGTAGTGATCCTATAATCCTAGGACATTGGAAGGCTGAGATGGGCAGATCGCTTGAGCTGGGGAGTTTGAGGTTGCAGTGAGCTATGATGACCACACTGTGCTCTAGCCTGGGGTACAGAGTGAGACCCTGTCTCAAAATACTAAACAAAACGAAACCCCTCTAAGATTATTGTACTTTATAAAAACTTTTTTTTTTTTGAGACAGAGCCTCAAGCTGTCCCCCTGGATAGAGTGCTGTGGCATCACAGTTCACAGCAACCTCCAACTCCTGTGCTCAAGTGAGTGTCCTGCCTCTGCCTCCCAAGTAGCTGGGACCACAGGTGCCTGCCACATAGCCTGGCTATTTTTTTTTTTTTTTTGGTTGCAGCCGTCATTGTTGTTTGGCAGCCTGGGCTGGATTTGAACCCACCACCTTAGGTGTATGTGGCTGGCACCTTAGCCACTTGAGCCACAGGCGCCGAGCCTATGAAAACTTTGAAAAGAAAAAATATTGTTAGTTTAAAAGAGTTCTTTTTTTTTCTTTTTTTGAGACAGAGCCTCAAGCTGTCCCCCTGGGTAGAGTGCCTTGGCATCACAGCTCACAGCAACCTCCAACTCCTGGGCTCAAGCAAGTCTCCTGCCTCGGCCTCCCAAGTAGCTGGGACCACAGGTGCCCGCCACAATGCCCTGCTATTTTTTTGGTTGCAGCTGTCATTGTTTGGTGGGCCTGGGCTGGATTTGAACCTGCCAGCTCAGGTGTATGTGGCTGGTGCCTTAGCCACTTGAGCCACAGGCACCAAGCCTAAAAGAATTCTTTAGGAAAAGTTGAAAGTTCCTGTATTTGCAAAGTATCGTTGGATTGGAGAACATCTCATTTCTGTTCTGTCCCTTTATCCAATATGCAGAACAGTTGGAGGCCAAAGTTTAAAAAAACTAAGAATATGGGGCGGTGCCTCTTGCCCAGTGAGTAGTGCCCCAGCCCAATATACCAAGGGTGGTGGGTTCGAACCTGGGCCTGGCCAAACTGCAACAAAAAATAGCCGGGTGTTGTGGTGGGCGCCTGTAGTCTCAGGTAGTTGGGAGGCTGAGGCAAGAGAATCACCTAAGCCCAAGAACTAGAGGTTGCTGTGAGCTGTGACACCACAACACTCTACTGAGGGTGACAAAGTGAGTCTCTGTCTCAAAAAAATAAATAAAAATAAAAAAAAACTAAGAACAAAACGTTCCTTGTGAAGTGGGCACAGAAGACCCTCTCCTTCTATTAAGCGTTTTTGAGGACTCTGCTTCCAGTGGTCAGAATAGTCTTGGTCATGGAAAGTGGATTGAGTTGAAGTCAAGAGACTTGTGCCTTCCTGTCCCATTATCACAGTGGGCAAGTCACATCCCCCTGCACATTTTCCCATAGATGATTATCTCGTCCTCTCCCCCAAAGGAAACCTCAGCATTACTATTAGGGCAAACCTAATGTAGGTCCAAAGATGGCCAAATACTGGCAATTTCACGAGTCACCAAACACAACCAGTGACAGTTATCATTCATTAAATGCTGCATTGATCCTAGTAGTACTATGAAGCAGAAGTATTAACCCATTTTATAGATAATGGAACTGGGATTTAACTGTACAAAGTTTGTTATATGTGGGCCTGAAGCCAGAGCCCATGTTTTTTCCATTACTGGATTCTAAAATAAGATATCCTGCGTTGCTATTTTTCCCTTTCTTATGAATAATTACTAGATACCATGTACAGTGGCAACTCTCTGGTTTGAGTATTAAAGGCTCTGTGAAATTCCCATTAATTTCCTGGCTCTCTGGCTTTCCCCCTTATTTAAAATTTTCCTTCCCCAGGGGCCAGCTACCAGAGCATGGTCACAAGTGGCAAATCCTACCTCTACATAACTCATCCTTGGAGAACTGGGTAAAGTTTTAACCAAAAGACGTTTCTTCTTTATTTGTGGATAAAAGCCCGGATACACACACACACACAAACACTTTTTTTTTTTTTTTGAGACAGTCTTGCTCTGTCATCTCTAGAGTGTCATGGCCTCAGCTCATCTTACAGCAACCTCAAACTCCTGGGTTCAAGCAATTGTCCTCCCTCAGCCTCCGGAGTAGCTGAGAGTACTGGCGCCCGCCACCACGCCCTCTAATTTTTCTATTTTTAGTAGAGACTGGGTCTCTTGCTCAGGATGGTCTCCAACTCCCGACCTCAAACGATCCGCCTGCCTTGGCCTCCCAGCGTGCTAGGATTACAGGCTTGAACCACCCGTCTGCTCAAATATATTCAAATATATTCTAAATATATTTTTAAGAATATTATTTGGAGACAGAACTCAGCAGCCTAATTTCTAGGACCTGGGAAAAACGCTTTGCTCCTGTCAGCCCCAAGGACCTAGGCTGGGCAGGCGGGGGTCAGTGGGCGGCACGTCCATCGCCCCTACTAGTTCTTTCAGGGCAAACCTTCACGCTTCACATCATCAAATTTCCAGATCTGAAATTCAGTGTCAGCAACGACCGCCGAAGGAATGCGGACTGCCCGCAAAAGAGTCCCCAGTACAGCGACGAAGGCGGGAGCCCCAGCCCTCCGCCCCCGCGCGGCCCCGCCCCTCGGGTTAGTAGCCCCCTCGCTATTTGGTCTGGCCCTGGCTGCCCCTACCCTGAGCCACGCTGTGGTACGGCCCGAGCGCCGCTCGGTCCAAAATGGCGGTGCCTATGTGCAGCCGCTTGCTGTGGCCTCGGGTAAGTGGGCGAGGCAGCGGGCTCCCCTCGAGTCGGGGGTGGGGTCCTGGATATCCGCTTATGCGTCTTCCTCCTACAGGTGCAGTCCTGGAGCCGAGAACTGCCATGCGCTTGGCGCGCCCTGCACACCTCTGCGGTCTGTGCCAAGGTTAGCGCGGCCGGGGCGCCGGTGGGGGCGGGGGCGCTGCTCAAGTGCAGCGTTCAGGGCCGGGGTCGAGAACACCGCGCGGGCTGAGGGGACGTGGCGTGGGGCCTGGGGCTGGGAGCCGGACAGCGGCGGGCTAGAGGGTGAGGGGTTGGGAGTCTGCGGCGGGAGAGCAGTCCGCACTAGTGGTGGAAATTATACGCGGGGTTGTGGGGTGGTGGCGTGCAGATCGAGGTTCCGGTGGACTCACGAACTCTTTTACTCCTAGAATCGGGCAGCCCGTGTCCGAGTGGGTAAGGGGGACAAGCCGGTGAGCTACGAGGAAGCACATGCCCCGCACTACATCGCCCACCGCAAGAGCTGGCTGTCGTTGCACACAGGTGAGGAGACTCCAGGCTTTGGAGCATTCGGGCAGCCTGACATCCAAAGAAAATGAAAACCTGTGACAAATTTTGTGAAACTCAGCAATAAAAATGCCCTTTTCTGGTCTACATCAGTGATTCTCAACTGGTGTGCACAGCACACTGATGTGCCGTGAAAGAATCTTAGGTGTGCCACGAAAAATTTTAAGGATCATTAATTAAATTATTTTCCATATAAGTTCAAACAAAACATAGTAAGAATGTTATGTCTTTTTACTCTTTTATTTATTTATTTATTTTGAGACAGAGTCTCACTTTATCACCCTCGGTAGAGTGCAGTGGCATCACAGCTCACAGCAACCTCCAACTCCTGGGCTTAGCGATTCTCTTGCCTCAGCCTCCCAAGTAGCTAGAACTATAGGCACCCGCCACAGCACCCGGTTATTTTGTTTGTTTGTTTTTGTTGCAGTTTGGCTGGGGCTGGGTTCGAACCACCACCCTCTGTATATGGGGCTGGCACCCTACCCACGAAGCCAGAGGCTAGGCCCTTTTACTCTTTTTGTTGTTGTTGTTGTTGTTATTGGATGTAATTTAAGTGGGCCACGGAGTTTAACTATAGGTCTAAGTGTGCTATGAGATAACAAAGGTTGAAAGACACTGGTCTAGAGCCATGTTTTCTATATTTTTTTGCTCTTTATTACTGATTTTGCTATTTAAAGTGACTCTGTAGGTGGGGCAGCTGGGCTCACAGCTGTAAAACTAGCACTCTGGGAGGGAGAGTTGGGTACATCCCTTAAGTTCAAGAGTTCCAGACCAGCCTTAGTAGGAGCCAGCATGGTAGCTGGTGGGGGCCGACCTGTGCTGTCAGCCACTCAGGAGACTGAGGCAAGAGGATCACTTGAAGCCAAGAGTTTGAGGTTGTTTCAAGCTTTGATGACACCAGGACACTCAATTGCAGGGCCACAGAGAGAAGCTCCACCTCAAAAAAATTAAAGTAAAATAAAATATAAAATAAATTAAAATGTAAAATATCCATGTAGTGCTGGGTTGGTATAGTATGCCTAAGTTTAAGAAGGGTATGAATGTTTTATGGCAAACTTAACTATGTTAGAGAAGCTTTGTTCAGGCATGAGTTACAGTGTTGGCCCTGAAGTTCAGTGTTAATGTGTCAACCACATATATTAAAAAGGTGTCTTTAAACAGAAACAAACACAAAGCTGGGATTTTTTGTTTTTGCCTTTTTTTTGAGACAGAGACTCTGTCTCCTGGGTAGAGTGCTCTGGTGTCATCGTAGTTCACAGCAACCTCAAACTCCTGGGCTCAACTGATTATCTTACCTCAGCCTTCTGAATAGCTGTGACTACAGGCACCCATCACAACCTGGCTAATTTTTCTGTTTTTAGTAGAGACAGGATCTCCCTCTTGCTCATGCCAGTCTCTAACTCTTGAACTCAGCCTCTCAGAGTGCTAGGATTACAGGCGTGAGCCACTGTGCCTGGCCTATGTCTCTAATCTTAAAAGTAGCTGGTGACCTTATCTTCTGACCCATGGAATGACCACTGCTTTTATAAGGCAACCAAGAAGGCTGGGAAAGGGGTTAGATCTGGAGGCATCATTTGAGTTGTACTCTGGCTCAGGCCTCCATCTTCCTTTTTGTACAACAAGGATAATGACAATACCTACTTCATAGGATTGGTTTGGGAATTAATGAAATAACTTACCTTGAACTTCCATTGGAAGAAGAAAAGAGAAGAGGGCTGGGGCTGAAGGGTGGAATTGAGTTCCCAGTGCTTTTGGATGTTGACCTGGGAGTTTTGGCAGGTCTCTGGGGCAACAGGGCTGACTCTTCTGTGATGCCTCTCCCTCCTCAGGTAACCTGGATGGGGAGGACCATGCTGCAGAGCGAACAGTAGAGGATGTTTTCTTGCGCAAGTTCATGCTGGGTACCTTTCCAGGCTGCCTGGCAGACCAACTGGTCCTAAAGCGCCGAGCTAACCAGGTGGAGATCTGTGCTGTGGTCCTGAGGAACCTGCCTGCACACAAGTACTATTTTCTTGTGGGCTACAGTGAAACTCTGCTGTCCCACTTTTACAAGTGTCCTGTGCGACTCCACCTCCAAACTGTGCCCTCAAAGGTTGTGTATAAGTACATCTAGGACAATTTCTTCTATTTGCATCACGCTGTAGCCTGCAAAGAATAGAAACGTGGAAAGGAGTAAAGTAGAACAGAAGGAAACATACCCACTCAGAGGACTAAAGCCTCATTTCTCAGCTGCTATTGAATAAAGACCTTCCATATTGTCCTACCTCTGTTTGTCTTTACTCTTTTTATTTTCTTTTATTTCAGAGACAAGGTCTTACTCTATCACTTAGACTCAGGTGTAGTGGTGTCATCATAGCTTGCTATAGCTTTGAACTCCTAGGCTCAAGGGATCCTCCAGCTTTGGTCTCCCAGAGTGCTGGGACTATAGGCATGAGCCATGAGCCTGTCTGCCTGCCTCCCTCCCTCCCTCCCTCCCCTCCCTGTTGCCCAGGCTAAGATGAAGTGGCATCATCATAGCTCACTATAATCTTGAACTACTGGGCTCAAGTGGTTCTCCTTCTGCAATCTCCAGAAAAGCTGGGATTATAGGTACCCTTTACCACGTCTCGCTAATTTTTTAATTTTTTTTTATAGAGTATCTCACTATGGTGCTCAGGTTGGGCTCAAACTCCTGGCGTCAAGCAGTCCTGTGTAGGCCTCCCAAAGTACTAGGATTGCAGGTGTGAGCCACCATGCCCAGCCTTTACTCTTTTTTTTTTTTTTTTGCAGTTTTTGGCCAGGGCTGGGTTTGGACCCGCCACCTCTAACACATGGGGCTAGGGCCCTACTCCTTTGAGCCACAGGCGCTTCCCTGTCTTTAACTCTTTAAATGAGGGATCTAGAGCAGAATTTCTCTGTGGGTGTTCCAGTGCTCAAAGGAAGGTTGCCAGTGGTCTGAAGTTTAGCTAATGTTAAAGTTTGGTGTATACCTTGTGCCAGTCACTCTATCAGGCACTTTACCTAAAGTTATTTGCTTTATCTGAAAATGGAAGGATCCATTTTTGGTGATCATAAAATAATCAGTAGTAATTTCTTTTTTTTTTTTTTGAGACAGAATCTTACTTTGTCACCGTTGATAGAGTGCTGTGGCGTCATAGCTCATAGCAACCTCAAACTCCTTGGTTCAAGTGATCCTCCTGCCTCAGCCTCCTAAGTTGTTGGGACTATAGGCACCTGCCACAATGCCTGGCTATTTTTAGAGAATGGGTCTTGCTCTTGCTCAGGCTGGTCTCCAATCTGTGAGCTCAGGCAACAGAGTGTTGGGCCTTGGCCTTTCAGGGTGCTGGGATTACAGGTGTGAGCCACTGCACCTGGCATATCAGTAGTAAGTGCTCACTTTGACAGTACATATACCAAACTTGGAGCAATACAGAAAAGATCAGCATGTACAAGGATGATGTGCAAATTCATAAACCATTCCATTTAAAAAAAAATAAAAATAGGCCAGGCACGGTGACTCACACCTATAATCTTAGCACTCTGGGCAGTGCCTGTGTCTCAGTGAGTTGGCACCAGCCCCATATACTGAGGGTGGCGGGTTTGAACCTGGCCCTGGGCAAACTGCAACAAAAAATAGCCAGGTGTTGTGGCCAGTGTCTAATGGCAGCTATTTGGGAGCTGAGGCAAGAGAATTGCCTAAGCCCAAGAGCTGGAGGTTGCTGTGAGCTGTGACACCACACCACTCTACTGAGGGCGACAAAATGAGACTCTGCCTCTAAAAAAAATGCCCCCAAAACAAATCTTAGCACTCTGGGAGGCTGAGGTGGGTGGATTGCTTGAGCTCAGGAGTTTGAGATCAGCCTCAGCAAGAGTAAGACTCTGTCTCTACTAAAAGTAAAAAACGGAGGCAAGAGGATCACTTGAGACCAAGAGTTTTAGGTTGCTGTGAGCTAGGCTGCTGCCACAGCATTCTAACTTCAGAGTGAGACTCTGTCTCAAAAAAAAAAAAAGCAAAAACAAAAAAAGAACAAAGTAAGTCAGATGCAGTGGTATGCCTATAGTCCGAGCTACTTAGGAGGCTGAGGTGGGAGGATCACTTGAACCCAGGAGTTCAAGACCAGCCTGGGTAGCACAGTGAGACCTCATCTCAAAAGAAAGAAAATAATATGAACATATATTGAATTGGCTATGAACATTTTGTAATAATTCTACGCTAGAGATAACTACTGTGAGCAGTTTGTTGCATTGTATTTCCTAATGTACCTTTTTTTCCCCCTCAGTAGAGTACTGCGGCGTCACACAGCTCACAGTCACCTCCAACTCCTGGGCTTAGGGGATTCTCTTACCTCAGCCTCCGGAGTAGCTGGGACTACAGGCGCCCGCTACAGCACCCGGCTATTTTTGGTTGCAGTTTGGCTGGGGCCGGTTTTGAACTTGCTACCCTTGGCATAGGGGGCTGGCGCCCTACCCAGTGAACCACAGGTGCTGCCCCCAAATGTACCTTTTTTTAAGAAATATTAATACTTCAACACATACTCATTATTTATTAAACTTTTATTGAGTACCTAGTCTGTGCTAGGCACTCTTGTAAGTGCTTAGGGCCCATTAATGAGCAAAATGTTCCAATATGGCTGCTCATATCCTAGTGGAGGAGGTAGGGAGGGTGAGGCAGCATTAGAGATTCCATGTAGGTGAAGGAGGTAGACATTCAGGTAAATGGGGGAATAGCATTTCAGAAACTTATATCCATAAGGTCAGCACATGGTGCCAGGAGGCAGGCAGGGACTGCGAATCCTGACCTCAACCCTTGCCCTGACCATGATCCCAAGCTTTGGCCTAAATACATGCACCCTAATCCTGACTCAGACCTTGACAATAGCCCTGACTCACATGAACCCTGACCCTGATGCAGACCTTTAACCTGACCTTGATTCCTCTCCCCAACCATGATTCTCTGGCACATACAGCCTGACCTCCAGTCTCACTGAGACCCTCTGTGGCTCTTGCCCTGAGTCAATGTTGCACTCTACACCTGACCTGACCAAGATCCTGACTCAAAACTTCATCCTAACACTAGGGTGCCCTGGCCTCGTCCCAGCTAACACATATGCTCATGTGACTCTGACCCTCACTCAGATTTCTCCCACGTCTGTCTGTGACCATGAACCTGAAAGTCATTTAAATCTGACCTCGTCTCTCACAGAGATCTGACTCTGCTCTTAACCTGATGCTTACACTCAATAGCCCTGACTCTAGTTTTCATTCAGGTCCTGGGATTCCCCTAAGCCTGACCCTGGCCAGAATCCTGACCTGAACCAGATTTCAGTCTGATGGTAATACATGACCAGATCATGACTCTGATCTTGACTCTCAACATTCTCACCTTCACTCCTTGGCTCAGCCTTTCTCTGACCCTCAGCTTCTACCTGATCTGACCCTAACATTCTCACTGCCCCAACCTGAATGTGCCCTGGTTCTTATAATTGCCCCATTGCTAAGACTGACCCCACCATGTCCTCACTCTCACCTTGACTTTTACCTTAGACCTGATGGTTCTTACTCTGAATCAGACCCTTGCCCTGACCATCACTTCCTCTCTCACCCCAACCCTGATCATAACCAAGAGGGCCTGACCAGGAACCTGAGCCCGACACTAACTCATATACTTATGCTTTCTGATCCTCAGCTTGACCCTCAACCTAGCCTGACGTTAAGCTGATTCTGGCCCTAACTCTTACCCTTACTCACATTTATTCCTGTACTTGGCCCTGATCTTTACCTTTATTCAACCACAAATTCAGTGGCTTAAAGCAGCATAAATTAGAGTTTTGTAGGTCAGAAGTCAGACATGGGCCTTACTGGACTAAATCAAGGTGTTTTAGGAACACAGGGCTCTGTGTTCCTTTCTGGAGGCTCTAGGGGAGAATCTGTCCCCTGGCCATTTTCTGCTTTCACAGGCTATCTTCATTCTTTGGTGTGTGCCCTCTTTCTCCATTTTCAAACCCAGCAAGGGCAGGTAAAGTGCTCACATTACATCAGTCTGAAGCTTCTCCGTGTTGCTTTTCTCTTCTACTTTAAAAAAAATTAAATTATTTATTTTTGAGACAGAGTCTCACTCTTACTCTGGGTACAGAGCCATGGCAACATAGCTCATGGTAACCTCAAACTCCTGGGCTTAAGCGATCTTCTTATCTCAGCCTTCCCAGTAGCTGGGACTACAGGTGCCCTTGACAATGTCCAGTTAGTTTTTCTTTTCTTTCTTTCTTTCTTTTTTTTTTTTTTTGAGACAGAGTCTCAAGCTGCCACCCTAGATAGAATGCTGTGAAGTCATAGCTCACAGCAACTTGCAACTCTTGGGTTGAAGCGATCCTCCTGCCTCAGTTTTTTCTATTTTTAGTAGAGACAGGAGTCTCTCTTTTTGCTTATGGTCTGGAACTTGTGAGCTCAAGCTATCCACCTGCCTAGGCCTTCCAGAGTGCTAGGATTACAGGCCTGAGCCACCGCGCCTGGCTTAGTTTTTCTATTTTTAGTAGAGACAGGGTCTCACTCTTGCTCAAGAGGCTGAGGCAAGAGGATGGCTTGAGTTCAGGAGATTGAGTTTGCTGTGAACTACGATGATACCATAGTGCTCTACCCAGGGCGACAGAGTGAGACTCTGTCTCAAAAAAAAAGAAAGTTCTCCAGCTACCAGTCCTTTCACGGCTCTTTCCAGAGGCCCACTTCTGCACCCTGCAATCCTCCAGTCTCCAGCATGTCCAGCATGCCCCGCCCGACCCCCAGTGGCACTAACGTGGGTTCTTCAGGGTGCTCACCCAGCAAAGCAGTGGCCTCCGGGCGGCAGGAACCACTGTCTGGCAAAGGAAAAATGCCAGCTGTGGAACAAGGAGCGCAGGCTGCACGACCTTGGAAGGCACTGGGGCCGTGTGGCGGTTCTCTGGGCTCAGGGTTGGCCCTGTTTCAGTATTGGTTATGAGTCTTCTGTTCATCGCTTCTGTATTTATGTTGCACATTTGGGGCAAGTATACTTGTTCCTAGATTCAGTTACTAACATCAGTCATCTGAAGAAGAAGGAAAAAACCAACATATCTGGGATCAAATGTATAGTGATTTTCTGTTCATGAGAAAGAAATTTTCTATAAGTCTGCTTTTTTACAGGGGACTTAAGAATTCATCTTGAGAAATCAGTCTTTCCCCTAGGGCTAATAAACCTTTAAATTCATTTATATCAGAAAAAAAGGGGGGGATTTAAAAAACCAAAACAACACTGTTTAGAGATTGGCTATGCATTTTTCTTTTTAATTTCAGAATACTCCAGACGATGGCTATACATTATAGGTTTTAGTGTTTGGCGGAGCATCATTAGGGGAATTTACAGCTGCTGTGGCAATAGCAGTTTCAAGAGATGAACTCAGTTTAAAGGGAGAATACAAGATAATTGTGGTCTCATTTTAATCTCTCTGGGTCTGATAATTTAAAGGACTTGCATTCCTCAGATAAAAGTTTTTTTCTCTACCAGTGCATTCAATCTCATGTAATTAATTTCAGTCTTGGGTTAGCAGTTTCGTGAATCCATCAGCTTCACAATTAGATGTCAGTATGATTGTAAAGTTATTTAAGCAAGGTCGTCATAAGCCAGTACCCCAGAGTACCTGTCATAGTCCTTTCCTTGGGTCTCAGAGGCAGAGTTTTTTTGTTGCAGACTAAGCACTTTGGCCTGTGGGAGTTTTCAGGAAAACAACAGAATCTGTGAATGGCAGAAGGGGCAAATTGGCCAAATTATAAGAGAATTTGACTGTTTCTGTAACCTACAACATTTAAAATAATAACTGAGAGTGGCACCTGTGGCTCAGTGAGTAGAGTGCTTCAAACCTGGCCCTGGCCAAACTGCAACAAAAAATAGCCTGGCGTTGTGGCAGATACCTGTAGTCCCAGCTACTCGGGAGGCTGAGGCAAGAGAATCGCCTAAGCCCAGGAGTTGGAGGTTGCTGTGAGTTGTGACGCCACAGCACTCTACCGAGGGCAACAAAGTGATAGTCTGTCCAAAGGAAAAGAAATAATGATAATAATAACTGATCCTGTATTAGCAAAATAATAATAGTAATAACTGGAATTATGGCTGATAACTGCATACCAGGGCATATCATAGAGAGGGAGGACCTTGAAAAATTTCCAGGAACTTGATAAAATTTCCAAAACAGTAACATTTTACCTATACAAGTGTAACCTAGAGAAGGTCAAGTATCTCTTTCTCTCTGTTTTTTTGAGATAATCTCACTCTGTTACCCTGACGCCCTGTGGCATCATCTTAGCTCACAGCAAACTCAAAGTCCTGGGCTCCATAGCTGGGACTACCAGACACCTGCCACGACGCCTCGCTAATTTTTCTATTTTTAGTAAAGATGGGGTCTCGCTCTTGCTCAGGCTAGTCTCAAACTCTTGAACTCAAGGGATCCTCATGCCTCAGCCTCCCAGAGTGCTAGGATTACAGGCATGAGTCACAATGCCGGGAAAAATTGTCATTGCTTCCCATGCAATTGAACATATCTGATAAACCTTTTGGCATAGCTTTGCATTTTAAATTTAAGTCTTAGGACTATTTTGAGTGAATTTTTGTGTAACTTGTAAAGTTTGTGTCTACATTCATTTCATTCCATACGGCTGCCAATTAAATGTTCCTTTTAACACTTTTGGAAAGGACAAAATGGATAGTGGGCTGTTTTTTAGGTCTAATTTTCAAATTTATGGCATTGAATAATCTGAACACTGAAGTTAATCGGCTGGGTAGCTAGGAGGGGGCGCCTGGCCACCGCTAAACCGTGAACCGAGGGCCCGCCACTGCGCTCGATGACCAGCAGGGGGCGTGCCGCCCGCCTTTTCTGACCCCTGAGTTAGCTGCCCAGAGTTCTGCTTGTGGGCGGACATGAACCCTGAACTGGGGAGGACGAGAAATTGATTTGCTCCAGCGCAGATCTGACCGGGCACTGCCTCACTTTGGGACGACTTGAGGCTGTTAGCGGTGACTAAAAACCTTGTTCACAGCCCTGACTCCTAAGTGGCAGTTAGTCCTCAGAGGATGCTCAGGCATCATGGGGAATACTGGAAATAAAAAACCTCACTGCTTCCACTACCACCGAGGTCCTTCTTAATTCCCAAGACTATGACTGCTAGTATGTTCACACAGTGAGTTCTTCTTCTTTTTGAGACAGAATCTCACTATGTCGCCATCAGTAGAGTGCTATAAAGTCACAGCTCACAGCAACCTCAAACTCTTGGGCTTAAGTGATTCTCTTGCCTCAGCCTCCCAAGTAGCTGGGACTACAGGCGCCTGCCACAACACCTGCCTATTTTTTGGTTATAGTTGTCACTGTCCTTTAGCAGGCTTGGACCAGGCTCGAACCCACCAGGCTCGGTGTATGTGGCTAGCGCCCTACTCACTGAGCTATGGGCGCCAAGCCACTCACTGATTTCTTTTTTTTTTTGAGACAGAGCCTCAAGCTGTCCCCCTGGGTAGAGTGATGTGGCATCACAGCTCACAGCAACCTCCAACTCCTGGGCTCAAGCGAGTCTCTTGCCTCCGCCTCCCAAGTAGCTGAGACCACAGGTGCCCGCCACAACTCAGCTATTTTATGGTTGCAGCCATCATTGTTGTTTGGCGGGCCAGGCTGGATTCGAACCCGCCACCTTAGGTGTATGTGGCTGGCGCCTTAGCCACTTGAGCCACAGGTGCCAAGCCGCACTCACTGATTTCTTAATGCTAACAGAACATTCTGTTTTACCAGGGCGATTGGTTGCACAGTTTTGGCTGACCTGGAGTTGGGTCAGGCTTAGCCTCTAGAAGTCACCTCTGCTTTACTGACATAGTATTGACATGGTTGTTTTATTTCTTTTTATTGTTTTTTTAACTTTATATTTTATTTTAAATTAACTTTTTTTTTTTTTTTTTTTGAGGCAGAGTCTTACTCTGTTGCCAGGCTAGAGTGTTGTGGTATCATCATAGCTCACAGCAACCTCAAATTCCTGGGCTCCAGCAATCCTCCTGCCTCAGCCTCCCAGGAACTACAGGTGCCTACCACAATATGCAGCTAATTTTTCTATTTTTATTTTTATTTATTTATTTATTTGAGACAGAGTCTCACTATGTTGCCCTCAGTAGAGTGCTATGGTGCCACAGTTCACAAGCAACCTCAAACTCTTGGACTTAAGTGATTCTCTTGCCTTAGCCTCCCAGGTAGCTGGGACTACAGGCACCAGCCTCAATGCCTGGCTGTTTTTGTTGTTGTTGCTGTGGTTGCCATTGTTGTTTAGTTGGTCTGGGCCGTGTTCGAACCCACCAGCCTCAGGGTATCTGGCTGGGGCCTTCCCCACTGTGTAGGGGAGCTAAGCATAATTTTTCTATTTTTAGAAAGAGATGGGGTAATGCTCTTGCTCAGGCTGAACTCCTAAGCTCAAGCAATTCTCCTGCCTAAGCCTCTCAGAGTGCTAGGATTATAGGCACGAGACACTGCACCCAGCCTTGACATGGTTGTTTTAAAAAGTAATTTGCTTTTCAGTAATTTAATACTTACAGACAACTTGCAGTAGCAGTACTCTGTACTGCTTAGAAAGTACTCCTTAGCCATTCTCTGAGATTTCCAGTGGTTATTGCCATGTCAGACTTGCAGTTTTACAGACAATACTTCTGTGTACTTCACCCACAGCTGGGACGCTCTCCAAGGTAACTAAAACTGAGCCCCCAAGTTGGGACATCAACTCAGTTTCTACCTGGCAACCCAGGCCTCAGACCCACTTCACTTTATCACTGGCCCCAAAGGAGCAAAAAATGTCTCTTTCCACACAGATCCAGTTTTCCTTTTCTGAAATCATTCCTGAGACCATCCTTCATCTTCTTAACCTTGTTAGATTTAAAATGCAGAGATGGCGCCAAGCTGGCCCTGTCTGGTGTTTCTGCTCGAGCAGATATGGACTCTGCAGTCCTGGCAGGAACACATTAGCCCAATGCTGAGGTCAATGACAACACACTCATCTACAAACAAACTTCTCATCATGTCACTCTCCTGATGTAACTTTGCCAATGGTTTCTCATTGGCCTGAAAGAAGGACTGGGAACTGCCCATGCCTCCAAGCCTCAGTGCTCCCACCTACTGCGCTCTCCCTGCCAGCCATCCCATCGGCCTGCAGTGTAGTCTGCTCTGGCTTCCTGGGATCCAGCAAGCTTGGGTGTCTTGGGGATTTTATATAGGTTCCCTCATCTTACTTACCCAATTTCCACCCTTACCAATTTTTCTAAGACTTTGTCCAGTTTAAGAAGAAAATCAAAGTTTTCAAGTCCTGTGACGAATTGGCCCCATAAATCATTCCTTCGGAATGATTGGACATGCAGATTGTACCTGTGTCTGGCTCCTAAACTAGACCTGTCCCATTCCACGCTAATAATGAATTACAAGTTTATTTTACAGGTGACAGAACCAGACATTCCTCCTCCTACCCAGAGACACCTACATATTCGATACTTCCTTCATTCCTTTATTTTGTGTAAAATATAGATTTCTTGGGCCTCACAAGAATGTAGCTACTACCTCATCAGCCTCCCTCCCCCACCTTTTCCCTTCTTTCTGTATGTTTTGCCGTCAGCATGCTGAAGCTTCCAACCTCCCCTTCAGAAAAACATACGCAGCTTATTTGTGGGTTTCTGTTTTTCTCAGGTATGTTCTCAAAATCTTGGCTTAATAGACTCCATAGATTGAGATTTTTGCTTTGGTCATTTACTTGGATCAACATCCAGCTAAGCCCTTCTCATCATAACAGTTGTGATATTTAATAGTAGAAAGGTTAATAACGTTTTCTAAAGACAAAATGTTTTACCATTTGGTGGATCATCTGTGAGAATTTCCCTCCGTTTATAAATCAAAGAAATAGTTGCCAAATGAAACCAGAGGCCATATTTGGGATAATAAGTAAAGAAAAACAAAATCTCAATGCTGAGTGGAAGGTAAATAGCACACTGATAACTGAAATTTGTAAGAATTTATTGGACAGAACATTACTTTCCTATGTTCTCTAGGCCTATTCTAACAGGTAAAGGTATTTTGGTTTTGTGGGGTTTTTTTTTGTCTTGTTTTGTTTTGTTTTTTGAGACAAAGTCTCACTCTGCTGCCCCAGCTAGATGTTGTGGCATCAGCCTAGCTCACAGCAACCTCCAACTCCTGGCTTCAAGGGCTGCTGCTGCCTCATGTTCCTGAGTAGCTGGGACTACAGGCGTAGTCCCACAACAATGCCTAGCTAATTTTTCTATTTTTACAGAGGTGGGGTCTTGCTCTTGCTTATGTGGTACCCCCTATGACCTAAAAAGATAGATTTGGACCCCCACTTAGATTAATTGATTGGTAATTTATTTTACCTGCTGCAGGTGCTGCTGATCTGAGAGGCAGTCAGCAGCGCAGAAGTAGGGGGTAGGCTGTCTTTTGTTTGTGCAAGCATACTCCAGAAGCGAAATGTGGCTGGTTAAGGGGGGGTTACAGCTCCGGTAGTCATGGATACAGCAATGGTTACAGTAATGTAACAATGATTAATACAGCTTTGGTTGACAATGGATACTCTCATATCACAATGGTTATGGTTATACAACAGTAATTAATCAAGTCTCGGTGAGTTTTCCACCACTGTTCATCTACTGAGAACTTGGGGGTTTTGTGAAACGTGGGACTTTTCTTCCTTGTTCTGAAGCTTGTTCTTGGCAACCCTAGAGGGAAGGAGGGAGCCTGAAAACATGGCTGGGAAGGCCCATAGGGCGGGGGAATGGGAGAAGGCAGGGGGACCTGGGGGGGAACAAGAGCTTATAACACCTAGGCTGGTCTCAAACTCCTAAGTTTAAGGGATCCTCCTGCCTTGGCCTCCCAGAGTGCTGGGAGTACAGGCATGAGCCACTGCCTGACTAAGGTTTAAACTCTTATGTTTACGTAATCAGTTGATGTAGTTAGTTGATAAACTCTTTTAAAAGAGTTTGTAAAGGCTTCACTACATCCCTGATATCCATTCATTGAAATAACAGTTTCCAAAAATGTGTGTAAGCTGCTATCTATGAATATCTTTAAAGGAAGTTTTTTATTTTGTTTTGTTTTTAAGTAAAAGAGTCTCAATCCATCACCCAGTGGTGCAATTATAGCTCACTTCAGCCTTGAACTCCTGGGCTCAAGCAATCTTCCTGCCTCAGTCTCCCAAGTAGCTGGGACTACAGGCATTTGCAAGGACACCCAGCTTTTAAAATTTTTTTTTAGTTTTTTTCAGACAGAATCTCACTCTGTTGCCCCAGGCTAGCGTGGAATGGCATCAGCCTAGCTCACAGCAACCTCAGATTCTTGGGCTCAAGTGGTACTCCTGCCTTAGCTTCTTAGTAGCTGGGACTATGGGCACCCACCATAATGCCTGGCTTATTTTTCTACTTTTAGTAGGAATGGGGTCTCGCTCCTGTTCAGGCTGGTCTCGAATGTCTGAGCTCAAGAAATCCTCTTACCTTGGCTTCCCAGAGTGCTGGGATTATAAGCATGAGCTACCACTCCTGGCCCCTATTCCGAGTTTTTAGCTTCCTAGAGCACAACAGGAAAAGAAGAGCCCTTCCCTTCCTGAATTCAAGTTCCAGTCTGGTTTTTTTTGTTTTTTTTTTTTTGAGACAGACTCTTACTTTGTCACCCTTGGTAGAGTGCTATGGCATCACAGCTCACAGCAACCTCAAACTCTTGAGCTTAAGTGATTCTCTTGCTTCAGCCTCTCAAGTAACTGGGACTATAGGCACCCCCCACAAAGCCCAGCTATTTTTTATTGTAGTTGTCATTGTCGTTTAGCAGGCCCAGGCTGGGTTTGAACCCACCAGCCCCAGTGTATGTGGCTGGTGCTCTAAC
>NW_003852514.1:5189784-5194372 GCF_000181295.1 Otolemur garnettii | reverse complement strand
CCCTGGGATGAGTTGGCTGCTAAGCAGGACAGGCAGCAGCAGCAAAACACCCACAGGTCGGATAAATGTCCTAGGTGGGCAGCCTGTGGCCCACGGGCTGTAGTTTGAGGACGCTTGGAAACAATTCTCTTGCCTCAGCCTCCCAAGTAGCTGGGACTACAGGCGTCCCCCATAATGCCCAGCTATTTTGTTGTTGTTGTTGTTGTTGTCACTGTTGTTTTAGCAGGCTCAGTCCGCGGTTGAACCTGCCAGCTTCAGTGTATGTGACCAGGGCCCTACTCACTGAGCTACAGGCACTGAGCTGCTCTGTCTGTTTTTTGAGACAAGGTGTTGCTCTGTTGCCCTAGTGCAGTGGCATCATCATAGCTCACAGCAACCTCAAAATCCTGGGCTCAAGCAATACCTCCTTTCTCAGTCTCCCATATAGATGGGACTACAGGTGTATATCACTTCAAGACTTGCTGATTTTTAAAATTTAAAAATTTTCAAGACCAGCTTAGGCTGGTCTTGAACTCATGGCCTCTACCCATTTTCTTGCCTCAGCCTCTTAGAATGCTGGGATTACAGGTGTGACCACTGTGCCTGGCCATATTCAAGTCTCTTGACATCTGATTAACACTTTTCTCCTTAAAGTTGCATAAACTCTCATTCTTTCAATGTCCCTTAAATTAATTCCAAAGAAATTTCTGAGTAATGTTTCTGTAATGGTCACTTTTCTTCAAGAATCATCAGGGAAGTCCCTTTATAGAAGGTAGGGAGCACCCAGTTTTATGGTCTGGGCTCCTGGTGGGATGTGCTTCCACAATATCCCAGCTGTCATTATATAGAGGCTTCCTCCCCGCCCCCGTCTGCCCCCTCCCTGGCTAGACTAAAGGAGCCTGGCTGCTGATGCCCCTTCTCTTCCCTCCAGGCACCCATCTTCCTGAGAAGCAGCCCTCTTCATGATAATCTCTGACTAAAATCTCCCCTAACAGGACCCTGAAGATTATCTGGTCTTACCCCTTCTTTTATGATGAGGAAAGAAACAACCCCATAGACATCAAATGACCTTACTGTTGCGGGACCAAGAGGGTCCGGCTGCCTGTCACTGTCAGCCAGTATGCAGAGATAGGGATGGGTCCTGGAGAACAGTGAGAGTAGCCTCTACAAGACTGTTCTCTTCTTCTGTTGCCAGTATCACAGCTTTTATACATGAAAGTTCAAAATAAAAACCATGTTAACCTTTATCTTAAACAATAATTGGTAAAACCTATGACCCATAATAAACAATAATTAGTACAACCCATGAACCAAAACAACATTCCAATTAAAAAGTTAATTTCCTAAGTAATTTCCCTAAACTACTTAAGATACACACTTTTAGATTAAAGCTGAATTTACAAAATAGCAAAGAATGGGTGAAGGTCATGTAGGACCTAAACTGACGAGACCAGCTGTGTTGTCTCAGCCCTAGCCTGACCGACTCCATCTTATTCTCACTATGTGTGTTTTCATGACCAGAGTTGCACGCTGCAGCCAGCCTCCCTGGGTTCTATCGTCTAGAGGGGTCTTCAAACTTTTTAAACAGGGGCCCAGTTCACTGTTCCTCAGACCATTGGAGGGCCAGACTGTGGGCCCTGGGACGAGTTGGCTGCTAAGCAGGACAGGCAGCGGTGGCAAAATCACCTGGTGGGCCGGATAAATGTCCTAGGCGGGCCACATGTGGCCCACGGGCCGTAGTTTGAGGATGCCTGGTCTAGACCCCTGGAGTTCTCCAAGTTCAGCCATTTCCTGCCTCTCCACCTGTCTCCACACACTTGTCTGTGCTAGCAAATCACACCGTTCATTTTTTTCTTGAACATGCTCCTCATTTTCCTACTTTTCCCTTGTTTGGCTCAACCCACGTTACTTTCTCCCAAATGTCTGCTACAGAGGTACCCCTCCTCCTCTAGAACCCCCAGATGTCTGTCTCTGAACTGTCAGGACCCTGCCGCAGGCCAAGTATGTTCACCTCAGGCTCACAGGCCCAGCACAGCTGGTCATGTCTGCCTCTCATGTTATGTGAATACCAACTAACTGATGAATAAATCACTCATCCCCAAAACAGAAAGTTAACAAAGGAATTTGGAAAGTGTGTTCTGTGTGTCCTGCAGTTTCCAGCCACTGTAGTTTATAACATGACAGCACAATTTTTGCTTCGGCATGACTTGGATAGTGGAGACTAAAACTACAGCCAGGGACCTGGCCTCAGCCTTGACCTCCGCCACCTAGGACAGGGGCTGACAAATGTTTTCTGTAAAGGACCAGATAATAAATTATCTGGATTTTGTGTGTCATATGATATATGTCACATAGCTCTCTGAACTACTCAAATCTGCCTTTGCAGCCTGATACAAGAACAAGGGAGGTGTAGATCATGGTGAAACTCACCTTTCCCCCCTGAAAGTTCAATGAAAGATCTACTCAGAATTGAGGCAAATTAAGAAATGTTTATTTCCAAATACCATGCCTCTTAGAAGAGGAAGGGGGGAGAAGGTGGAATGTGGGTGCAGCAAGTGGTTGCTAGGGAGGATGAATAAATGCGGGAAACAGATGGATTTGTAAATTAACCTGAGCGGCAGGCATTGCTGGTTTTGTTGTTGTTTTTGCAGTTTTTTGGGGGCGGGTTTAAACCCCCCACCTCTGGTATATAGGGCCAGCGCCTTACTCACTGAGCCATAGGCACCACCCAGCATTGCTGTTTTTAAATGATTTGGACCAGGTCTGTTAGCATTCAGGGGAGAAAAGGAAGCCAGTTGTCCATTTTGATCCCTTGATCAGGTCAGTATGGTTTATGTAGATAGAGGGAAAACCCCTTCCAATGCTTTCTGGTAGTGAATGGTCTTTAATTCAAAATATTCCTACTGCCAAGTAGTCATATTTTGGGGGGGGCAGAGATTTCCTTAGCTCCTTCAGTGGCTGTGTTTCAGTAAAACTTCACACAAACATCAGACTAAGGGCTGTACTTTGCTAACCTCTGACTTACAAGATGAAAGAAACTGACCATATCCTTAAACTCCAAGCCATAGTTTCATCGTTGGTTTTAAAAAGATGAACTTAAGTGCTTACTACATAGGGCCTTATATGGGAATTCTAAAGAGTAAATGAAATAGGGTATGTAAAACTCTTAGGATCTGGACTGAAACATAAGGCTAGTTTATTGTAATTGTAATTATTGTAATTTTTCAAAGTCAGCAAAGCTCAGTAGCTCATCCTCATTCCACAGTTAAAAAAAAAATAGAAGTGTTTAATAGAGCCAACTAGAATTGATGAAAGGGAATTTAAGGTAGCTGTTATATTCAGGGGTAGTCCTGGACAGAAGGTTTCATACATACTGTTCCCTGTGCCTGGAATATTTTCCCTAGCCTTTGCCCAACTGCACCTGCTGAAACTATAAAACCTTCAGGTTTCAGCAAATACTTTAGGAAAGACTTCCTTGACTTCTTGCCTAGGAAAAGCTCTATGCTTTAACATTTATTATTTGAATAACATTTTTCTTCCTTAGTAGCCCATAAGCTCTACGTGTTGGGGGTTGGGGTCCCGGGTCCCTGAATCCAGTTGACCTGGTTCAATCACTTGGCTGTCCTAGAAAGTTCAACCAGGGCAAGGTGGCAACCGAAAGCAAAAGTGAGTGGAAACTGAAAATGAAACTGGAGAGGCGGCACAGGCAGTGTGGACAGAAAGTGAAAGTAACCCACACAAGTTTCAGGGTAACAAAGAGATTTATTTGGGAAGAACAAAGAAAGTTTAGAGCAGGTCCAAAGAGAGTTGGAAAGGCCTGCAGGGGTATAAACATTCCATTTGAAATTGGCTGCGAGTCTCTCATTGGCCTCTCTGCTCCTCGGTGGCCTTTTCTATTGGTTATCGATTTTCTCTTTCCATTGGTCATTGGTTACCAGGTTATTTCATATCCACATTCTCATGGGCCCTCCAGACTTCCTAGTTCATTCAGTGGGTCAGGTTTTCCTCCCACCTCCCTTGAAGCCCGGGCTATCACAGTCAGGCATGAAAAAGGTGATCAAGGGTATCCACATAGGGTCAGGGGAAATCAAACTTTCACTCTTCGCAGATGATATGATTGTTTATCTGGAAAACACCAGTCTAAGAGACTCTGAGAGGCACATGAATCACCACAGAGTCTTGTTAAAGTGCAAATCTGGTTCAGCAGCTCTGCAGTGGGCCTGAGAACCTGCATTTCTAACAAGCCCCAGGCAAGCCAATGCCAAGACTGCACTTTGAGAGCCTCCTATTCCCTGCTCCACCTCCCCAGCTCCAGTATCACAACTGATGGGCTGAGGTTTCAGGGCATTTTCCAAAAATAAGTCTTCTCTCAAAGAACTCTAGTGTCATTGACTAAAATATGATAGTCTTTCACTTGATTCCTTGAGGTGGGAGAAATGAGATAAACTTGGGATTTTAAGGCTCTAATAAACGTCCTTTTTCTCCCCATCCCAATTTGGGGACCAATTAAGCCATAGATGAGAGAAAAAGAGAGAGAGAGAAGAGGAGAGAGATAGTGATAGATATTGATTTATTTACTTATTTATTTTTATTTTTTTTTTTTTTGAGA
>NW_003852514.1:5184354-5189755 GCF_000181295.1 Otolemur garnettii | reverse complement strand
TGGCATCTCAGCTCACAGCAACCTCCAACTCCTGGGCTCAAGCGAGTCTCCTGCCTCAGCCTCCCAAGTAGCTGGGACCACAGCCGCCCGCCACAATGCCCGGCTATTTTTTGGTTGCAGCCGTCATTTTTGCTTGGCGGGCCCAGGCTGGGGATTCGAACCCGCCACCTTGGGTGTACGTGGCTGGCGCCTTAGCAACTTGAGCCACAGGCGCCAAGCCTATTTACTTATTTATTTAGAGACAGTGCCCTGTGTAGAGGGCCATGGCATCATCACAGCTCACAGCAACCTCAAACTCTTAGGCTCAAGTGATCTTCCTGCCTCAGCCTCCCAAGTAGTGGGGACTATAGATGCACCCATCACACTGGCTGGTTTTTCTATTTTTAGTAGAGATTGGATCTTGCTCAGGGTGGTCTCAAAATCCTGAATTCAAGCAACCCACCCACCTCAGCCTCCTAAAGTGCAAGGATTACAGGAACCAGGCCTGGCTGGAGAGATGAAGTTTTAAAGAGTTAGTTTTATGATAAAGCTGATTGGGGAACATGGGGATCTGCTACCAAGTAGGTGTGCTTATCTGCCCTTAGGGCAACTTAATTCATCACAACTGTAGACCACCCCCTCTCAGGAGGGTCACCGCCACATGCATCCTGAGGGGGTCAGCTCAGAGCACCAGGTGGCTAGGCACCACCTGCTCAGTCCTCAGTATTACCAGTCAGGCAGGCCACTGCTGCCACAGGAAGCGGTGACGGAGAGGGGCACTGCTGTGGTCACTCTCACACACAGACACAGGCCCTCCTGGAGGATCCACAACACTACAAGCATTAGTACAGTGAGATAAAGGGCTTTGTTCTTCAAATTGGATGGAGAGACAAATGGCTGTGGAATCTTTGTGGCTTCTTCTGTGACATTCTGTAAGAGGAACTACGATGGGGACATGAGTCCCCTTTTCCAGGGGAAAGAGGACTGAGAAATGCCGTGGTGGCACACAGCCAGGTTGACTCAGCAGCAGCTCCAGGGGACAGAGAGGAGCTGTGAGCAGGAGCAGGAAAGACCATTGTCCCATCACCTCTCTGGGCTGTTCCCTCCTGTCTCCTCTTTGTCCTGCCTCTGCAATTCCCCCCAATGAGTAAAATCAATGGACATTTTCATTCTGAATCTTTTTTTTTGAGACAGAGCCTCAAGTTATCCCCCTGGGTAGAGTGCTGTTGCATCACAGCTCACAGCAATCTCCAACTCCTGGGCTCAAGCGAGTCTCCTGCCTCAGCCTCTCAAGTAGCTGGGACCACAGGCATCCGCCACAATGCCCGGCTATTTTTGTTTGGTTGCAGCCGTCATTGTTGTTTTGGTGGGCCAGGCTGGATTTGAACCCGCCACCTTAGGTGTACGTGGTTGGCAACTTAGCCACTTGAGCCACAGATGCTGAGCCTTTTCTTTCTTTCTTACCAAGATTCTACCCCCTTCCCTCCTTCCCTCTCTCTGCTCTTCCTTTCCCCTACCCTTTCCTCCTTCTTTCTCTCTCTGGTTTCCCCTTCCCCCACCCCCACTGTGTCCTTAATTGTCATTAATTGTCCTCATATCAAAATTGAGTACATAGGATTCATGCTTCTTCATTCTTGTGATGCTTTACTAAGAATAATGTGTTCCACTTCCATCCATGTTAATACAAAGGCTATAAAGTCTCCATTTTTTAAATGGCTGAATAGTATTCCATGGTGTACATATACCATAGCTTGTTAATCCATTCCTAGGTTGCTGGGCATTTAGGCTGTTTCCACATATTGGTGATTGTAAATTGAGCTGCAATAAACAGTCTAGTCTAAGTGTCCTTATGATAAAAGGATTTTTTTTCATTCTGGGTAGATGCCCAGTAATGGAATTGTAGGATCAAATGGGAGGTCTAGCTTGAGTTCTTTGAGGGTTCTCCATACTTCCTTCCAAAAAGGTTGTATTAGTTTGCAGTTCCACCAGCACTATAAAAGTGTTCCCTTTTCTCCACATCCACACCAGCATCTGCAGTTTTGAGATTTTGTGATGTGGGCCGTTCTTGCTGGGGTTAGATGATATCTCAGGGTGGTTTTGATTTGCATTTCTCTAATAATTAGGGATGATAAGCATTTTTTCATATGTTTGTTAGCCATTAGTCTGCATTCTTTAGAGAAGGTTCTATTCATGTCTCTTGCCCATTGGTATATGGGATTGTTGGCTTTTTTCATGTTAATTTGAGTTCTCTGTAGGTCCTAGTTATCAAGTTTTTGTCTGATTCAAAATATGCAAATATTCTTTCCCATTTTGTAGATTGTCTCTTTGCTTTGGTTGTTGTCTCCTTAGCTGTACAGAAGCTTTTCAGTTTAATTAGGTCCCCCCGCTTTGTTTTTCTGAGAAAGAGCCTCAAGCTGTCCCCCTGGGTAGAGTGCTGTGGCATCACAGCTCACAGCAACCTCCAACTCCTGGGCTCAAGCGAGTCTCCTGCCTCAGCCTCCCAAGTAGCTGGGACCACAGGTGCCCGCCACAACACCCGGCTATTTTTTGGTTGCAGCTGTCATTGTTGTTTAGCAGGCCCGGGCTGGATTTGAACCCGCCACTTTAGGTGTACATGGCTGGCGCCTTAGCCACTTGAGCCACAGATGCCAAGCCGTCCCATTTGTTTATTTTTGTTGTTGTTGCAATTGCCACAGAAGTCTTTTTCATGAAGTCTTTCCCCAGGCTGATATCTTCTAGTGTTTTTCCTATGCTTTCTTTGAGGATTTTTATTGTTTCATGCCTTAAATTCAAGTCCTTTGTCCATCTTGAATCAATTTTTTGTGAGTGGAGAAAGATGCAGGTCCAGTCTTTTACATGTGGATATCCAGTTCTCCCAGCACCATTTATTGAATAGGAAGTCTTTCCCCCAATGTATGTTCTTGTTTATTGAAGATTAGGTGGTTTTAAGATGTTAGTTTCATTTCCTGGTTTTCTACTTGATTCCAAATGTCTATGTCTCTATTTTTGTGCCAGTACCATGTTGTCTTGACCACTATGGCTTTGTGGTACAGCCTAAAATCTGGTGTACTGATGCCTCCAGATTTGCTTTTATTACTAAGAACTGCCTTAGCTATACAAGGTTTTTTTCTGGTTTCATACAAAATGCAGAATAATTTTTTCCAACTCTTGAAAGTACGATGTTAGTATTTTAATAGAGATGGCATTGAATTGGTAGATTGCTTTGGAAAGTATAGACATTTTTAACAATGTTGATTCTTCCCAGCCATGAGCATGGTATGTTCTTCCATTTAATGTCCTCTGCTATTTCCTTTCTTAGGGTTTCATAATTTCTTTTTTTTGAGACAGAGCCTCAAGCTGTCATCCTGGGTAGAGTGCTGTGGCATCACAGCTCACAGGAACCTCCAACTCCTGGGCTTAAGTGATTCTCTTGCCTCCGACTCCCAAATAGCTGGGACTACGGGCACCCACCACAATACCTGGCTATTTTTTGGTTGCAGCCGTCAATGTTGTTTGGCGGGCCCCGGGCTCAACTGGAACCCTCCAGCTTAGATGTATGTGGCTGGCGCCTTAACTGCTTGAGCCACAGGTGCATAGCCAGAATTTCATAATTTTCTTTATAGAGGTCCTTCACCTCTTTTGTTACATATATTCCTAGGTATTTCATTTCCTTTGAAGCTATGGTGAAGGGAGTTGTGTCCTTAATTAGCCTCTCATCTTGAATGTTATTGCCGTATACAAAGGCTACTGACTTGTGGACATTGATTTTATATCCTGAGACATTGCTATATTTTTTTGATGACTTCCAGGAGTCTTGTGGTTGAGTCTTTGGGGTTGTCTAAGTATAAGATCATATTGTCAGCAAAGTGGGAGCATTTGACCTCCCCTGCTCCCATTTGGATGACCTTTATTTCCTTGTCTTGCCTAATAGTATTGGCTAGAATTTCCAGCACTATGTTGACTAGTAGTGGTGACAGAGGACCACCTTGTCTGGTTCTAGTTCTAAGAGGAAAAGCTTTCAGTTTTACTCCGTTCAGTAAAATATTAGCTGTGGGTTTGTCATAGATAGCTTCGATCAGTTTAAGAAATGTGCCACGTATGCCTATACTCTTCAGTGTTCTAATTAGAAAAGGATACTGGATTTTATCGAATGCTTTTTCTGCATCTATTGAGAGGATCATATAGTCTTTGATTTGGCTTCTGTTAATACAGTGGATAATGTTTATGGACTTGCGGATAGGCGAAAGGCCTATATGCCTCTGGCTAAAAAAGCTGTTTGAGAGAGAGCAGTGAAAAGATTTTGTGTAGGCATACTTGTGAGAAACTGAGGCAGAATCCCATATGGCTGGGTTGGTTGTGGGCATAAAACCCCCTGACCTAAGGTCAACCTGGTTGGTTGAGGGCATAAAACCCCACTGACTTAAGGCCCACATGGGAGTGGAGGCTTGCAAGCAAGTTTTCTATATGTCTTAGAAATTTCTTAATTATGCCTTGCTTAAAATTGAAGTAACTGCCTCCAGAAGGTGAGGCCAGTAAGGGCAGGTATTCAATCTACCTTCCTCCTCCAGAGCCTCAAACTTCATCAGATAAGAACAAAAGAAGTAATGGGTAACAACATGTTCTTCATTAATTTATGTTGAAAGGATTATGTTAGATAAAGTGGCATCAGTTAATCCGTAGATTACTAGGGAGGATCTGCTCACGAGATAGTCACAAGATGTTTATTTGTGAGATGGATTATGGATTGTAATGAACATTAATGAATTCATTGATGTACAGTGTGCACGCGCAGAGGGATTGTAATGAATATTAATGAGGTACAGTGCACATATGCACAGCTGGCTATTTAAGCCAAGAGAAAGTAAAGAAACTTGCCACATGCTTGAGAGAGCTGTGGACCCCTTTATTTAAATATACACTTTCAATTGTGGGTTTACGCTCTGTGACACCGCTTCTCCGTGAGACTCTAATGACAAAACTTGTGTATGTTAAACCAGCCTTGCATCTCTGGGATGAAACCTACTTGATCATGATGTATGACTTTTTTGATGATAAGCTGTAATCTATTGGCTAGGATTTTGTTGAGAATTTTTGCTTCTAAATTCATTAGTGAAATTGTTCTGACATTCTCCTTTTTAGTTGGGTCTTTTCCTGGCTTTGGTATCAGGGTGATGTTTGCTTCATAGAACATGTTGGGGAAGATTCCTTCCTCCCCAATTTTTTGGAATAATTTCTACAGTACCAGAATAAGCTCTTCCTTGAAGGTTTGGTAGAATTCTGGTGTGAAGCCATCTGGACCAGGGCATTTTTTTGTTGGAAGATTTTTTTAATGATTTCTTTAATCTCAGTGCTTGAAATTGGTCTTTTCAGGAGCTCTATTTCTTCCTGGCTACATCTAGGGAGAGGGTGTGATTCCAAATAT
>NW_003852514.1:5106761-5184206 GCF_000181295.1 Otolemur garnettii | reverse complement strand
CAAAAGTTTATCTATTTTATTTATTTTTCAAAAATCCAACTCCTTGTTTCATTAATTTTATGAATGATTCTTTTGTTTTCAATTTCATTGATCTCTGATTTAATTTTGGATATTTCTTTTCCTCTGCTGGGTTTAGGCTTAGATTGTTCTTCTTTTTCCATTTCCATAAGATGGCTTGTGAGTGCCATTTGATCCTTCAATTCCCCTACTAGGTATATATCCAGAAGACTAAAATTCACTTTATAACAAAGATATTTGCACCAGAATGTTTACTGCAGCCCAATTCATAATTGCTAAGTCATGAAAGAAGCCCAAGTGCTCATTGACATACGAATGGATTAATAAATTGTGGTATATGTACACCATGAAATATTATGCAGCCTTAAAAAGACGGAGACTTTACCTCTTTCATGTTTACATGGATGGAGCTGGAACATATTCTTAGCAAAGTATCTCAAGAATGGAAGAAATAGTATCCAATGTACTTAGCCCCACTATGAAACCAATTTGTAGTTTTCATATGAAAGCTACAACCCAACTATAGTCCAAGAAGAGGGGGAAGGAGGAGAGAGAGGGCAGAGGATGGGTGGAGGGAGGGTAATTTGTGGGAACATGCCTATGGTGCATTTTACAAGGGTACATGTTAAATTTACTAAGTGTAGAGCATAAATGTCTTAACAAAATAAGAAAATGAGGTGAAGGCTATGTTAACCAGTTTGATGAAAATATTTCAAATGGCATATAAAACCAGCACATTGTACGCCATGATTGCATTAATGTACACAGCTATGATTTAATTTAAAAAAAGATGGTTTGTGAGTTTGTTGATGTGCTCTGTTTCTGTCTTTTGAATGTAGGCATCTCAAGTGATAAATAGAAAAGGTGTTCTCTTTCCTCTCAGAACAGCTTTTGCAGTATCCCACAGGTTTTGGTAGCTTGTGTCTTCATTGTTGTGATGCTCAAGGAAGTTAATAATTTCCTCTTTTATTTCTTCCTACACCCAACTGTCATTCAACAGGTTATTTAATTTCCATACCTGTGTGTGCAGTTGAACATTTTTGTTGGAGTTGAGTTCCACCTTCAGTGCTTTGTGGTCTGAGAAGATACAAGGTAAAATTTCAATTCTTTTATTCTGTTGAGGTTTGTTTAGTGTCCTAGGATATGATCATTTTTGGAGAATGTTCCATGGGGCAATGAGAAGAATGTATATTCTTTATCTTTGGAATGGAGTGTTCTATATGCATCTAGTTGTTCTACAGTCTCATTTAAGTCCCTTATATCTTTAATTTCGGTTTAGAGGATCTGTCCAGCTCTATAAGAGGAGTGTTAAAGTCCCCTGTTATGGCATTATAGGATATCATATTGCTCAGACTAAGTAAGTTCTGTTTCAAGAATCTGGGAGCATTTAAGTTGGGTGCATAAATATTTAGAATTGAAACATCTTCTGTTGTATTTTTCCCTTGACCAATATAAAGTGACCATCTTTTTTTTTTTTTTTTTACTTGAGTTGCTTTAAATCCACATGTATCTGAAAGTAAGTTGCAACTCCTCTTTTCTTCTGAATTCTGTTTGCCTGAAAAATTGTGTTCCAACCTTTAACTTGGAGTTTTAATTTGTCTTTTAAAGCTAGGTGTGTTTCCTGCAGACAGCAAATGGATGGCTTGTGTTTTTTAATCCAGTCAGCCAATCTATGCCTCTTCAGTGCAGAATTCAAGCCATTAACATTTGTTGAAATAATAGATAAGTGTGGTAGTGTTCTATTCATCTTATTTTGTGAGAATCCATTGCCTAGTTTTAACTTTTGCATCATTGTGGAGGTTAGGTTCTGTCCTTTAATTTCTGAGTTCTTACTTTGCTGTTAATCCATTGTGACAGTCAGTGTGTAGAACAGGTTGAAGTATTTCCTATAGAGCTGGTCTTGTTGTGGCGAATTTCCTCAATGTTTGCATATCAGTAAATGATTTGATTTCTGTGTCAATTTTAAAGCTTAGCTTAGCAAGATATAGAATTCTGGGCTGGAAATTGTTCTGTTTAAGTGGAATAAAGGTAGATGACCATTGTCTTCTTGCTTGACAAGTTTCATTAGAGAAGTCTGCAGTCACCCTGATGGATTTGCCCCTGTAGATAAACTGGCACTTACTCCTGGCAGCTTGAAGAATTTTTTCTTTTGTCTTGACTTTGGACAGGTTCATCATAATGTGTCTTGGAAAAGCTCTGTTACAGAGTTGAGGTGACCTGGGATCTGATATCTCTCTGAAAGGAGTGTGTCAAAATCTTTGGTGATATTTGGGAAATTTTCATTTACACTATTTTCTAGTATGGCTTCCATTCCCCTGGGGCATTCTTATTCCTATTCTGGGATACCTATAACTTGTAGGTTTGAATGCTTCATAAAAGCCCATAATACTGTCAGTGAACGTTCTGCTTTCTCTTTTTTTCTGCTTCTTTAACTATCTGAGTTTTCTCAAGAGCTTTGTCCTCTACTGCTGAGATTCTTTCTTCTGTATGGCCTAATCTGTTGTTGATACTTTCTATTGCATCTTTAAGTTCCCTAATTGATTGCTATAGTTCCTTCAGCTCTGCTATATCCTTTCTATATTCTTCATATCGTACATCTCTAATTTGTTTCTGTTTTTGGATTTCCTTTTGGTTATTTTCTACTTTATCAGTAGTTTCCATCATTTCCTTCATTGTTTTCATCATCTGTATTCTAAATTCCCTTTCTGTCATTTCTAACATTTCTTTATAGGAGGAATCCTCTGCAGTAGCTAGCTTCCTCATGGTCCCTTGGGGAGGTTGCTTTGAACTGGTTTTTCATGTTGCCAGGATTTTTCTGCTGATTCTTTCTCACGAGTGTTTTATCTGTTTTCTTGCCCTAATTTTCCTTTCACTTCCTCTTGCTCTTTAAGTTACCATGCCTCTGGTAACTCTGGTAACTTTGAAAGTAGGGTTTCAAAGAGTCCTTCTGTTATAGGACCAGAAGGATGAAAGACTGAAGAGCAAGAAAGGAAAAAGGAAAAAAAAAAAAAAAGACGAAAAGAAAATAGAGAAAGGAGAGGGGATGAGTAAAAGGGAAATTGACAAAAAGAAGAGAGGCACAGAAAGGGGGAGACAGGAGCAATATAGGTGTACAGCAGGGTACTTCGACCCAACCTTAAAAACCCCCAACCTCTGGGGGTGCCAGTTTGGGTGGTTCCCTTGAGGTCAGCAACTCTTTGCTAGCCTGTTTGGACACAGTACCCCACCTCCACCAAGTAGAGAGAAAAGAAAAAAATGCTATAAATCAAACCAAAACAAGCAAACAGAAAACTTTACAGAATAAAATTGGGGGAAAAAACCAAATAATAGGGGTAGAAACACTAGAAAAAGTGAAGTTCTAATTGTTATAGAAGGCAATAATGGAAAATTATGTTTAAACTAGAAAAATGAAGAAAGAAAAGAAAGAAAAAAGAGAAAAATTTAGAGGGAAAATGTTGAAATTAAAAAAGCTAAAACAAAGCAGTATAATATCTTGCTGAATATTGTCTGGGCAACAGGTGATCTTCTGAGGTATGAGATGTTAATCACAATGCTGATACGGCTATATGAGGTGGAGACTGGAGGCCTCTGCTGATTTCTCAAACCCTGCAGGGTGGAAAGCCTAAATCTCTCCTCAGCGCGCTTAAAAGGCACTTTAAACTGCTAACCTTGGCTAAGCAGAAGCTTTCCCACAAAGCACTTGTCACTGGGATCACTCCTGAAGTGTCTGTCCACTTACCCAGTGTGCCAAAACCAGTCTCATTCTATGGCCCTGAGGATCAAGGCTGTAAGGCATTTCAGTCTCCTCCTTAGGCTGCTCAGTCACTAGATTACTCGCCCAAGGTCTCTCACCCAATCCTCGCTTTGTGACCCTGAGGGTGGAGCTTGCTGGGGCCGTTCTCTAATAGCTAACACTATTTGCTCCGTCTGGCCAGCAGCTCATTCTGGGGCCCTAGACAATGCTCAAAGTCCTCTGCACTCTTGTCCAAATTCTCCCAAGGTAATTCAACTGAGTGCCAAGTCCAAAAAATAAAAAATAAAACAGCTGGGCAGCGCCTGTGGCTCAGTGAGTAGGGCGCTGGCCCCGTATAACCAGGGTGGCAGCTTCAAACACGGTCCTGGCCAAATTGAAACAAAAAAATAGCTGGGCGTTTTGGCAGGTGCCTGTGGTCCTAGCTACTTGGGGGGCTGAGACAAGAGAATTGCCTAAGCCTAAGAGCTGGAGGTTGCTGTGAGCTGTGGCACCAGAGCACTACCGAGGGTGATAAAGTGAGATTGTCACTAAAAAAAACAAAAACAAAAACAAAACAGCTCACAGGTAAGGACTTTCCAGTTTGCAATCTCACTGCTGCTGCAGGAATTAGACCGAACAAACACGTGCAACCACTTGACAGTTCTCCACTGCTTTTGTCCTCCTCATGGGGTCCAGAAGTTTCTCGCTGACTCCCTGTGTCCCCAAAGGGATGTTTCTGGGTAGATTCCACCAGCCAGAGATGCCTGGAGTCTTCTCTCCCCAGTCTCACCATGCCCACTTGCAAGGAAGCTGCTACTCAGCTGCCATCTTGCTCCTCCCCCTATTCTGAATCTCTTAATAAAACACAAAATAAGCCCGAGGCATTTATCAAGGTCAGTTGGAAATCACAGAGCCCAGGTGGTGCCTGTGGCTCAGTGAGTAGGGTGCCAGCCCCATATACCGAGAACGGCGGGTTTGAACCCAGCCCCAGCCAAACCGCGACAAAAAAATAGCTGGGCATTGGGGTGGGTGCCTGTAGTCCCAGCTACTCGGGAGGCTGAGGCAAGAGAATCACCTAAGCCCATGAGCCTAAAAAAAAAAAAGAAAAAGAAAAAAAAGAAATCACAGAGCCCATGACAAAGATTCTGTCCTTCCCCAAACTTTAGTCAGGTTCCTTGAACCCCCCTTCTTGACTAGGCCTTGATCTATGGACTCCTGTATCCATCTTTGCATCACCCAATTTTAGCAAAAAATGCTAAGTCAGTTTAGTAAGAATCCTCAAGCTTGCCATCTGATCACCTTGGCCTGTCTTCAGCAAGAATCCTGTCAAATTGTTTAGCCAGAATCTACTGACTCTTCCTCTTGCTTCTTTTCTACCCTCTGCTCCTGGACTACAAACTCCACTTGTGTGCACTGTGCTCAGAGTCGAGCCTGGTCCTACACTGAGATCTCTTTTCCCTATTGTAATCGCTCTTGAATAAAGGGTTTTATCAACCAGCTTTGGTTTTCTGTGACACCTACTCCCACTCCCACTATCAGGTAGTGTTTGTTTGGAGAAGAGTCTCACTCTGTCACCCTGGGTAGAGTGCCATGGTGTCATAGCTCCCAGCAACCTCAAACTACTGGGCTCAAGCGATCCTCTTTCCTCAGCCTCCCTAGTAGCTGGGACTATAGGTGCCCATCACTATGCCTGGCTAGGTTTTTTTATTTTTGGTAGAGATGGGGTCTAGCTCTTGCTCAGGCTGGTCTCAAACTCCTGAGCTCAGGTGGTCCACCGACCTCGGCCATATCTTGAAATAGCAGCATTACCAAGTCCACTCACGTGGGAGGTCACTCACTGTGTTTTGCTCACCAAATATTTGTGTGACATTTACTGGGTGCTACAGATGCAGCACAGCACACAGCAGACAACAGTCCCTGGTCTCAAGGGACACTGGGTGTGGGTAAAAAGAGAACCAAGGGGTGAATATTTACTACAAACTATCTGGCAAATAAAGGAATAATCTTAAAGATTTTAAATTAACCTATTTCTTGGCTTCATCTTGAGGCACTGAGGTGATGGAATAATAGAAATGGAAACAGTACATAGTTTGCCTGTCACCAACCTCACTGATACTGAATTGGTTAAATAGCACCGTGGCAAGTGGGGAGTGTGCAAAAGTGAGAGGACAGTTCTGGAAGCAAGAAGTCTACAGGCTTCTGAAAAATGCAGCAGGACCACCAGGAAATGAAAGGGCAGCTTCCTGAGACTCTGGCTCTGCCTCAAGGGCAGCAGACTCTGATTCAAAACGAGCTCACGCCTCACTGTTGCTGTCACCTGAAAACCACATCCCAGGTCTCACCTCCTCTGCGCAGCCTCCTGAGTGCCACTGGTAAATGACATGCCTCAGTGCCTCTGCACTGCGTAATAATCACACCCAGCTCGTATCTGGCTTATAGATTCCCCTCAAACAAGATCTGCCTCTCTAGGACCCCCTTGTTCCCCAAGGCTCCAGTGACCGCCCCACCTCCCACCCCCATAACACTACAGCACCTCCTGCTCCCATTCCTCTGCTCACACCTGTCCTCTACCAGGGGGGCCTCCCCTGTGACCCCACGGGTAAGTCTCCCTATCCTCTCTCCGGTCAGCAGGTACAGTCTCTGGCTGGACCTGCTACACTGCAATGACTGACTTGTGTGGCCTGTTCCCCTTAGACACTGTGAGTTATTGGGGGCAATGGCTGTATCTTACTCATTTTTAGAATTCCCAGCACCTAGCATAGGTACCCAGTGAAAGTTTGTGAGAGAAACTAAAATTGAAGGCAGTATTTTGTAGGGGTTCAGAGCACAGGTGGCTCCTGCTATTTACCATCCAGGTGACGTGAAACCACAAGGAAGACAGGCCTGGGAATGCCCACGTTGTGGGGCTGTGGGGCAGTAAATGAAGTCAGCCAAGGTCTGCGCTTTCCCGGAACCCAGTGTGACTCCAACCCCAAGTACCCCCAACACAGCTTGTAACAATAAACTCATCCTGCTTCCCCAACATGTTTAATTGTAAGAACAGAGATAGAGTGCAACTCTTGGTAAAAGCCGAACTCTGGTCTGCCGTGGAGTGTGGTGCTGCCTCCCTCTCTCACTTCTCGCCACAGCAAGATTTCTGGATTTCTTCTGCAAGCGCCAAGCAGTGCAGGATTCGTTTCTTTTCAGCAGCCGCTTCCTTCTCAGAGAACTGGCCCAAGAGTTTCTGCACAAATATATTTTGATCTTTCAAGAAAATGTTCTTATTGACTCCAACATTTGGCACATTCTCCAGGGCCCCAGATTTGAAATGGAAACTTAAATATCTGTTTCGTTTTAGCTGGGGACCTTTCTCTTCAATCCATGTCAGCGGACTGCAAAGATGAAAGAATCATGTCAGAGATTACACAGGAGCACAAATGGGTGCTGGCTGGTCCTCCCTGCCACTGTCACTCAAAGGGGTGGCTCAGGTGGCACCCTGGTCCCCCATCAGGCAGGAGAATTCATTCAATGACTTTGTGTGAAAACCAATTAGTTATTCTGGAGTTTTCACCCTGTGTCACATAGATTCTGCCAGAACAGTGATTTTCAACTGGTACACCACAGCACCCTGGTATGCAGTGACAGATCTTGGGTGTGCTGAGAAAATTTTAAAAGATCATTAATTAAATTAATTTCAAAAGGAGTTCAAAACACAGTTAAGCATATTATTTTCTTTACTCTTTTTTTTTTTATCAACATAATTTAAGTGTGCCATGGAAGTTTAACTATAGGTTCAAGTGTGCTGTGAGATAAAAAAGGTTGAAAAACACTGGTCTAGAGGATCCAGATACAGAATATGGCAGTCTGAGAACCACCTGTAACAGAGTGTAAACTGTTTTTCCACGTGTATGCACATTTTTATGAGGAAGAATTTCAAGAGTTCTTTCATCAGACTCTCAAAAGAAATCTATGAACCTGAACACATGTCAGAAAATACCCACTACCAGTTAACCATCTATGTTTTCAGTTCAAACTCGACCCTCCTCACCCGGGCTCATGTCAGCGCTCAAAAATCTTAAATACAGATAGTATAGACACCATTTATTTTTTTCTTTTTCCTTCTTTCTTTTCTTTCTTTCTCCCTTCCTTTCTCTTCCCTTCCCTTCCTTCCTTCTTTCTTTCTTTTTTTTTGACAAGAGTCTCAAACTGTTGCCCTGGGCATTATAGCTCACAGCAACCTCCAACTCTTGGGCTCAAGTGATCTTGCCTTAGTTTTTCTAATTTTAGTAGAGATGGGGTCATGCTTTTTGCTCAGGCTGGTCTCAAACCCATGAGCTTAGGCAATCCACCCACCGTGCGTGGCCTCCCAAAGTGCTGGGATTATAGGCGTGAGCCTCCATACCCAGCCTAGACACCATTTCTTCAAAGTCCTTTCTCTGGGCAGTTTCTCTCTTTATAACAGATAAGAGCTGTGATATCTGCTTACAGAAAACAGAAATCTTCTAAGTACATTTTGACCTAAAGTAAAAAGCTTCACTGAATATTATGACAGAAAAAAAATAAAACCTGTTCTTTTAAACATTCTAAAAATTACACAACATTAATTTAAGGTGTATTTGTTTTTTTGGAGATAGAGTCCCATTCTTTTGCCCACAGTAAAATGCAATAGCATCATCATAGCTCACAGCAACTTCAAACTCCTGGGCTCAAGTGATCCTGCTGCCTCGGCCTCCCCAGTAGGTGGGACTATAGGTGTGCACCATGATCCCTGGGCACTTTTTCTATTGTTTTGTAGAGATGGGGTCTTACTCTTGCTCAGGCTCGTCTTGAACTCCTGGCCTCAAGCAATCCTCCTGTCTCTGCCTCCAGAGTCTCACAATTATCACTATATTATGGTTAGACAGAGTCTAACAATATTATATTGTTATTATTTTTTAGAGACAGAGTCTCAGTAGAGTGCTGTAGCGTCACAGCTCACAGCGACATCCAACTCCTGGGCTTAAGCAATTCTCTTGAATTTTTTGTTGCAGTTTGGCTGGGGCTGAGTTTGAACCCGCCACCCTTGGTATATAGGGCCAGCACCCTACCCACTGAGCCATAGGCACTGCTGGAGCCAGGATTATTTAAATGAAAAAAAAAATCCTGCTATCATGATTATTTCTGTCTGAATATAATGTACAATTGATTATACAATTTACTTAATATTTTATTGCTGTCAGACTTTTAAGCTCTTTCAAATTTTGAAATTACGGCTCAGTGCCTGTAGCTCATAGGCTAGGGCACCAGTCACATACACCAGAGTGGGCAGGTTGAAATCCAACCCTGGCCTGCCAAACAATAATGACAACTATAACCAAAAAATAGCTGGGCATTGTAGTGGGGTGCCTGTAGTCCCAGCTATTTGGGAGGCTGATGCCAGAAAATCACTTAAGCCCAAGAGTTGAGCTGTGACGCCATGGTACTCTACCAAGGGCAACAGCTTGAGACTCTAATTAGTATGGGCATCTTGCCTGCCTGCATTCAGTATCTTCACATGCACACTTTTCCTTCCTTAGAACAAAGTCCCAGGAGTAAGATGACTTAGTGTTGACCTCTGGCTGCTTCTCTTTCCTTCCCTCTCTCTTTTCTTTCCTCACAGGGATGAGCTGGGTCAAGCAAAGGCAGTGTTGTCAGCTGCTGTGCTAAGTGAGGGTTTTCTCCTCCCCTTTAGCTGCGGCAGCTAGGGGGTGGGGGGGTGCAGGTTAGCTCATGATGCTAAGGAGGTGAGGGAAACCACCTTCATCCTCTTTTGTTACCTGCTTCCAGAGTGGTGCTCCACAATAAGGCTTAAGATTTAGGTATGGGAGGCCAGGCATGGTGGCTCACGCCTGTAATCCTAGCACTCTGGGAGGCTGAGGTGGGAGGATTGCTTGAGCTTGAGAGTTCCAGACCAGCCTGAGCAAAAGTGAGACCCCCCCTCTCTACTAAAAATGAGGAAAGAGGACTGCCTGAGCCCAAGAGTTGGAGGTTGCTGTGAGCTATTATGCCATAGCACTCTACTCAAGGTGACAGCTTGAGACTGTCTCAAAAAAAAAAAAAAAAAAAGAAAGAAAGAAAGAAAGAAAGAAAGAAAGATTTATGTATGGGATTGTAGGAAAAGGGTGCCCACTTAAGATTGTGTTTGGGGTGCTATGCTATAGGAAGCTCAGGCCTGCCTCTAACCTGTGTAAAGGACTCCTCCCCTGGGCTAACCCATACCAAGCCTGACACTACATGTGGGTGAGTGCTCTAGAGGAAATGATCTGAAATGCATGAAGGGGGAACTGCATCATCAGGAGAAATATATTAGCCTCCTCATTTCGTGACTCTGTGTGCTAAAACGTGGAAGTTATACTATTTCCTAACTATGGATTTAAGTGACATCAGTTGTTGGCATCTTCTTGCCAGCTGAATGAAATAGTGGTAAGGACAGGGTCTGGTCCACCCAGGTTCTGGGCTTGGATGCACCTGATTCCAGACATTCCAACCCAAAACACAGGTCCTAGTTCACAGACAGCTCCTCTGCAACCTTCTGTGAAAATCTCCCTGGGCAAATGTTTGCATTCACTACACTGGGGACTACTGCAAAGTGCCACCATCTTCTCGTCTTCTGCAGAAGTTGCCCAATCACATCCATGTCCCTACTGTCAGTAGTTGTCTGCAAGCATAATGGAGGGGGAGACTTTCTAACAAGCTCTGAAGAAGAGGTGGAGGGAAGCATGCTGACACCACTCCTCCCAACCGGCTTCAACAGGAGAGTTAAAGTTTGCACCTCTTTTTTTTTTTTTTTTTTTGAGAAGAGCCTCAAGCTGTCCCCCTGGGTAGAGTGCCGTGGCATTACAGCTCACAGCAACCTTCAACTCCTGGGCTCAAGCGAGTCTCCTGCCTCTGCCTCCCAAGTAGCTGGGACCACAGGCGCCCGCCACAACGCCCGGCTATTTTTTGGTTGCAGCCGTCATTGTTGTTTGGCGGGTCCGGGCTGGGGATTCAAACCCGCCACCTTAGGTGTACGTGGCTGGCGCCTTAGCCGGTTGAGCTATAGGCGCCGAGCCAACACCTCTTTGATATACTGGAAATCCATATAAGATTTAGGTTGCAGGGTGGCGCCTGTGGCTCAGTGAGTAGGGTGCCAGCACCATATACCGAGGGTGGCGGGTTCAAACCTGGCCCCGGATAAACTGCAACAACAACAACAACAACAACAACTAGCCAGGCATTGTGGCAAATGCCTGTAGTCCTAGCTACTTGGGTGGCTGAGGCAAGAGAATTGCCTAAGCCCAAGAGCTGGAGGTTGGTATGAGCTGTGACGCTATAGCACTCTACTGAGGGTGACAAAGGGAGACTCTGTCTCTAAAAAAAAGAAAAGAAAAAAGATTTGGGTTGCAAAGGGGTCCTAATGCCTATTTTTACAAAGTTTGAAAACTGCTGCTAACGTGGAAAGAACATGATTTGGGAAAGTTGCACCACAGTTTCCTGGCTTTGGGGCTAATGCTCCTGGTCTCACTGAAGTGTGAAGATTGTGATCAGGTACAGACCTGGTGTGTTTCTCTGACAGGCTTTTCCTTGCCCTTCCTGAGCACTGCAGCAAGAAGTTGTTCGGCATGGGGTCTGGAGATAGGCTGCCTCAGTGGGAATCCCGCATAGCCATGTATTAGCTCTGTGTCTTTGGGCAAGTTTCTTAACCTCTCTGTTTCCTAAGGGATAACAATGATATCTACTTCAGAGAGTTGATATCAAGATTAAATGAGAAAACCTTTGTAAAAGGTTTAGGCCATAACTGACATACAGTATGTACTCCATAAACATTAGCTAATACTGGTACTTGTACATCATTCAAGGGATGATCTTTGGATTTTTTTTTCTTTTTTGAGAAAGAGTCTCACTCTGTCAACTTGGGGTTGAGTTCCATGATGTCATCATAGTTCATAACAACCTCAAACTCTTGAGCTCAAAGAGCTTGTTTTTCTATTTTTAGTAGAGATAGGGTCTCTCTCTTGCTCTGGCTGGTCTTGAGCTCCTGAGCTCAGGTGATCCACTTGTCCTTTGAGGTTGCTATGAACTAAGCTGGTCGCCTCAGGACAGCTTGGACAAGAGAGTCAGACTCTTAAAAAAAAAAAAGAAAGAAACATTCCACAACCTTTAGTGCTTTGAATATTTTACCCAGCTCAAATGCTTTTCAAGGAAAATTACGAACATAACTCTTTTTCTGTTCTCTAAATATTTTTTCTTATTTTTAGGCAGGGTCTAGCTCTATCATCCAGGTTGGAGTGCCATGGCACAATCATATCTCATTGCAACCTCAAACTCTTGGGCTCAAGGTATCCTCGTGCCTCAGTCTCTGGAGTAGCTAGGAAAAAAGGCATGTGTCACCAAGCCTGGCTAATTTTTTTTTTTTTTTGTAGAGACAGTCTCACAAAATCGCTCAGGCTAATCTGGAATTCCTAGCCCCAGTCCCTCAAGTGATCCTCCTGCCTTGGCTTCTTAAAATGCTAAGATTACAGGTGTGAGCCACCGCACTCAGCCTTGAATGTGCTTTTGTTAAAAAAGACTTGATATATGGCTTGGCACCTGTTGCTCAAGCAGCTAAGGTTCCAGCCACATACATCAGAGCTGGCAGGTTCAAATCCAGCCTGAGCCTGCCAAACAACAATGACAACTGCAACAAAAAAATAGCTGGGTGTTGTGGTGGGTGCCTGTGGTCCCAGCTACTTGGAAGGCTGAGGCAAGAGAACTGCTTAAGCCCAGGAGTTGGAGGTTGCTGTGAGCTGTGATGCCACAGCACTCTACCCAGGGTGACAGCTTCAGGCTCTGTCTCAAAAAAAAAAAAAAAAGACTTGATAAGAAATAAAGAGTTAGAATATTTTGGAACAGGGTAATAGTTATGATATGATGATAAAACTGAAAAATAGAAGCTTAAGTTCTGTTTGTACTGAGGATGCCTATCTGCCCAGGTGGTAAGTACAGTACATGTTAACAGCAGAATCAAGGTGGCAGGTGTACAAGTGTTTACTACAAAATTCCTTCCACTTTATCATTATGTCTGAAATTTTCACAATATAACACTGGTAGAAATTCAGGTCACAGAGGTAACTCAGTATCTACTACTAAATCTGATATTAATTATTTGTGTGTGACTTAGGCAACCTCAATTCTGTAAGCCTTGGCCAGGTCTGGTGGCTCATGCCCATAATCCTAGCACTCTGGGAGGATCCCTTAAGCTCAGGAGTTTAAGACCCACTTGAGCGAGAGTGAGACCTCTGTGTCTACTAAAAATAGAAAAATCAGCCAGGTATGTTGGCGGGTGCCTATAGTTCCAGCTACTAAGGAGGCTGAGGCAGCTTGAACCTAGGAGTTTGAGGTTGCTGTGAGATAAGCTGATGCCACAGCACTCTAGCTTGGGTAACAGAAGGACCCTGTCTCAAAAATGAAAAACATTCTGTAGGCCTCCATTTACTTACGGGCAAATGGGATTATGTATCCTTCCAGGGCTGTTGAGAGGATGAAATGAGGCAGTGTAAGTGAAATCTCAGGGCCGTGGTTGTCTGCTGGAGTTGGGAGTGACTCACGCTTGAGAATGATTCACCCTTGAGAACATATGAGAATGTCCTTAAGTTTCCTTTTCTTCATGGCTTCTTACCACTTACCGTTTGTTCTCTGTCTCCAGGCACACAGTCATCTTCATATACTGATCTTCCTTTCGCTGTTCCAAAGCAGCAGACACAAGAGAAAGTTCCCCAAAGAGGGAGACCAGCCAGGTCAGGCGAGAGATGCCACTGAACGCGGGGAAGCCAAACCGCTCTTCTTCCAATGGGCCAGCTGTGGGGAAGCACAAATGCTGTGGGGACTGGGAAGCGGGAGTGCCAGGCAGAGAGCAGGACGGGGCAGGGAGAGGAAACAGGGAATGAAAAGATGCAGCTGAGTGACTAGGTAAGAAGTCTGTGCCTTATGGGAGGAGGCAGGTGTGCGTGCAAGATGATTACTAATACTGATAAAAACTCAGATGGCTACATTTAAACTTTTTTCATAAAAGCTCTCTTTTCTTGTTTATTAAATTCAGTTTTGTTAGTAAAATAAAACATTTTACTGGAAATAGCAATTGATCCTGTCGAACAGGATAATAACAAAGTTTCAAGCTTCTAATATATACATTTATGTGGATATATGTAGACACCCCTCCCTCAAATATATCCTCTTCGATTAGTGATTTAAAGTTATCTGGCAAAAGTAGAAGAATCAAGGGGTTTTAGCCCCTCCAGCCTGAATTCTTATAAATATCATGTGTGTAAGGAGTAGCAAAGAAAACTGTAATACTGGTAAGCTATTTCAATATCAAGAAAATTGACAGTAAAAACAAAAAAGGAAACTGATAGTATCAAATGTTTTCTTAGTCTTCCTAATGTCAGGTATGAAAAGGTACATTCAAAAGAGTATCTATGTGAGAAATCTGGTTTTTTTTTTTTTTGTTGTTGTTGTTTTTAGGAATCTGTTTGATTGAGGTACAGGCCAATTCTCAAACATAACCTAATTTTTTTTTTTTTTTTTGCAGTTTTTTTTGGCTGGGGCCGGGTTTGAACCCAGCATCGCTGGTATATGGGGTCAGCACCCTACTCCTTGAGCCACAGGTGCCACCTAAACATAACCTAAATTTGAAAGACTTCATGTCTGTTACATCATAAACCAAACATTCCTTATGACTTTGATATTTACATAAAACAGTGAATAACTGACCCTGACCATGTTCTTAAAAGATAAAATATAAAAGCAAACAAAAATTAGGAATTTCATAGACAACACGGTTTGAAAGCATTAGGACCTAAGTATCAAATTTAACAAAAGAAAGAAGAGCCCCTTTGGGCTGGTTACTGTTTACTCTGGCTCTTTGGACGGAGTACTAAGCAGCCACCAAAAGTTTGAGCCATGTAGTTAGAGACCTCAGCTCCAGTCTCAGGTTGTATCACACGACTGGTGGATGAACTTTGTAAAGCTATTCACCTCTCTGAGCTTTGGTTCCTCACCTGTATAATGGTGGTAATAAATACCCTCTTTATAGGACTGTGATATTCATATGCCATGCACTTCTCATCTTAAGGCATGGTGGAGACTTCTGCTCTGGTAGTTTTAATGATACTTAATCTTAATCTCTTAATCTTAATGAGAAGTGCATGTCACATACACAGCACAGTTTCTTATACAAATTAATAGTTATTGGCTTGGCGCCTGTGGCTCAAGCGGCTAAGGCGCCAGCCACATACACCTGAGCTGGTGGGTTCGAATCCAGCCCGGCCAAACAACAATGACAGCTGCAACCAACCAAAAAATAGCCAGACATTGTGGCAGGCACCTGTAGTCCCAGCTACTTGGGAGGCTGAGGCAAGAGAATTGCTTGAGCCCAGGAGTTGGAGGTTGCTGTGAGCTGTGATGCCACAGTGCTCTATGGAGGGCGACAGCTTGAGACTTTGTCTCAAAAAAAAAAGTTATTATTTGTTGCCATGACTTTCATTATCATTTTCAAGGATAAGGCAGATTTTGAAATGAGGCTCTACTGTGTTCTCTGACAACTCATGAAGAAATGAGTGGTTTCAGCACTCAGCAATGCCAGGTCACATCAGGGTTTCCTTTCCGTAATGAAAGCCCTCAGGAAAGGTGGGTCTGATATCCCAGGGAAGAGCCAGATAAAGTGGTTATTCACAGGTGACCGCAAGAGACCAGGTATGGCAGCTCACACCTATAATCCTAGCACTCTGGAAGGCTGAGGTGGGCAGATTGCTTGAACTTAGGAGTTTAAGACCAGCCTGAGCAAGAGTAAGACCCTGATTCTACTAAAAATAGAAAAACTAGCTAGAAGTCATGGTGGGTGCCTGTAGTCCCAGCTACTTGGGAGGCTGAGGCAAGAGGATCACTTGAACCCAGTAGGTTGAGGTTGCTGTGAACTATGATGATGCCATGGCATGCTAGCTTGGGAAACAAGAGTAAGACTTTATCTGGAAAAAAAAAAAAGAAAAAAACAAAAACAAAAAACAAAGGTGACTGCCAGAGCAGAAGGCTCCACCATGCCTTAATTCAATTTCCTGTTGCTAAAGGGGTTGCTCTAAGAATGACCACCATTAAGTAAATAGCCACATACACAGTGGATCAAATCCTGTGGTTCCAGCCAATGTCCTCGTAATTTGCTAGAGGAGCAAAGGAGTTATGCATATTCTATTTTGAGGTATAAAAATGTTCTTCTCTCTGAGCATCTCCTGGTCCCTTCCAGCAGAAAAAAATTTCCACCTATTTACAAAATTGGGACTGAAGCATAAATATGTTTGAGATTTTTTTTTTTTTGAGACAGAGTCTCACTATGTCGCCCTCAGTAGAGTTCTGTCACATCATAGCTCATAGCAACCTTAAACTCTTGGGCTTAAGCAATTCTCTTGCCTCAGGCTCCCAAGTAGCTGGGACTACAGGTGCTGGCCACAATGCCCAGCTATTTTTTGGTTGTAGTTGTGATTGCTGTTTGGCAGGCCCGGGTTGGATTTGAACCTGTCAGCTCCATCGTATGTGGCTGGCACCCTAGCCTCTGAGCTATAAGTGCCAAGCCTATGCTTGAGATTTCTAACACACTGTTACCCAAAGCCCATCAGAGAAATTTCATTTGAGAAAGAATAAAAATAGTTATCTTTATTGTTCATGGGAGTCTGAGAAAATTAAATTCGCCTTGAGTCAGACTCTTTCACAAGAACAAACTTAAGTTCCTATCCTAGACAGAGAGGAAAGAACCTGGCTGGCCTTCCGACCTCACCTGTGATCTTGTCTGAAACTGACCTGTGAAGAGAAGTGACCCTTTCAGTAGGTCTTTTCCTACCACTTCTTTTTTCAGGAATGCAAATTCCTCCATCAAGAGTTCAACGTGTTCCTCATGCAAGACTTTTCCTGTCATGACAAAATGGAATAAAAAATGAAATTAAAATAATCAGTGTGTCTAGTTGTACATCCTGGAGTCTGTGTCTGTTTTCTGCCAGTAGGACACAAGGGACTCAGACCACCCTGGGCACATGGCCAGGATGACCCCACCACACCTCATACCCTAGCTGAGGGTAGTATCACCTCTAAGCTTGTAAAAGAAAAAAACATCTAAGAAAGCAGGTGGTATCCTCCTGTCTCCAAAGGCAAGATGTGATCAGGACAGTGTCTGAGAGCAGCAGAGTGACAGCTTCTGTTCTAGATAGGAAGGGGGTAGAGTGGCATAAAAATCTAAGAAACACAGAGTAGAAAAGCAATTGTAAGAACTGAAGGAGGGAAGCTAAAATTATTCCTTATTCAAAAAATTGAAAGAACCTAATGATTTTTTAAAAAATCTAGTTTGGAGGAAGGAAAAAGACCTTAATATTCATAACTAAAATTTTGGATTCTAGGGGCTGGGCTTAGTGGTGTGAACCTGTAATCCTAGCACTCTGGAAGGCAGGCAGGAGGATCACTTGAGCTCAGGAGTTCAAGACCAGCCTGAGCAAGAGGGAGACCTCATCTCTACAAAAAACAGAAAAATTAGCCAGGCATATTGGCACTTGCCTATAGTCCCAGCTACTAGGGATGATTGCTTGAGCCTAAGAGTTTGAGTTTGCTGTGAGCTATTATGATATCATAGCACTCTATCCTGGGGAACATACTGAGATTAAAAGAGTGCTATTGTGACAACTGGTGAAATTTGAAAGGGTTTTAAGGATTAGACTGTAGTCCTAAATCAATGTTAATTCCCAGATTTTGATGGTTGTATGTGGTTACACATATACTTCAAAAATAGTATGGATATGATCCTAGACCATAATCAAAAAAGCAAGATACCCAAGGTTTTTGGTTTCCAAGCACATGTATAAGTTATGTTTACACTATTCTGTTGTCTGTTATGTGTGCAGTACAATCATGTATGTACAATAGGCTCAGAACCCAACTTTGGTTTCCAAGCACATGCATAAGTTATGTTTACACTATTCTGTTGTCTGTTATGTGTGCAGTACAATCATGTATGTACAATAGGCTCAGAACCCAACTCAGTGGTTAGGGCACAAGCCACATACATTGGGGCTGGCGGGTTTGAACTGGCTGGGGCCTGCTAAACAAGAATGACAACAACAATAACAACAACAACAAAAAATAGCTGGGCATTGGGTTGGGTGTCTGTAGGCCCAGCTACTTGGGAGGCTGAGGCAAGAGAATTGCTTAAGCCCAAGAGTTTGAGGTTGCTGTGAGATGTGACTCCATGGCACTCTACTGAGGGCGACATAGTAAGACTCTGTTTAAAAAAAACAAAAAAGAATTACGTATAACAAACTCACAGTACACACCTTAACTAAAATATACTTCATTGCTAAAATTGCTAATGATCATCTGAGCTTCCAGCAAGTCACATAATTGTTTTGCTGGTGAAGGACACTACCTCTGTGTTGATGGCTACTGACTGATCAGGGTGGTAGTTGGTACAGACTGGAGTGGCTGTGGCAATTCCATAAAATGGACAACAATGAAGTCTGTTGCACTGAGTGACTCCCTTTTACTAAAGAATTTTCTGAAGCACATGATGCTATTTGATAGCATTTTACACACAATAGACCTTCTCTCAAAAGTTAAGACACAGTGGCTCACATCTGTAATCCTAGCATTCTGGGAGGCTGAGGTAGGTGGATTGCTTGAGCTCAGGAGTCTAAAACCGGCCTGAGCAAGAGGGAGATCCCATCTCTACTAAAAATAGAAAACAAACAAACAAACAAACAAAAAACCCCAGCCAGGTTTTGTGGTGGGCACCTGTAGTCCCAGCTACTTAAGTGGCTGAGACAAGAGGCTTGCTTAAGCTCAAGAGTCTGGGGTTGCTGTGAGCTATGACACCAAAGCACTCAATCCAGGGCACAGAGTAAGACTCTATCTCAAAAAAAAAAAAAAAAAAAATAGAGCTTTTGAAATCCAATCCTCTTACACCCTGCCACTGCTTAGGTCACTAAGTTTATGGACTATTCTATATTCTCTGTTGTCATTTAAACAATGTTCACAGCATCTTCACCAGTAGATTCCACCTCATGAAACTGCTTTTTCTGATCATGCATCAGAAGCAACTCCTTATTCTTTCAAGTTTGATCATGAGATTGCAGCAATTCATTTATATCTTTAGATTCCATTTTTAATTCTAGTTCCCTTATTATTTCCACCACATCTGTAGTAACTTTCTTCCACTCAAGTCTTGATCCTCTCATAGTTATTTGTGAAGGTTGGAATCAACTTCTTCCAAACTCCTGTTAAGGTTGGTATTTTGGTCTCCTCCCTTGAATCACAAATGTTCTCAATGGCATCTAGAATGATGAATCCTCTCTAGGTTTTCAATCAATTTTGTCCAGATCAATCAGAGAAATTACTTTTTATGGCAGTTGCAGTCTTATAGAGTATTATTTCTTAAATAATAAGATTTGAAAGTTGAAATTACCCCTGGATTCATGGGCTGCAGACTGGATATTATGTTAACAGGCATGAAAACAACATTCATTTCCTTGTATATCTTCATTGGAGCTCATGGGTGACGAGGTGCATTGTCCATAAGTAGTAATATTTTTGTTTTTTTTGTTTTTTTTGAGACAGAGCCTCAAGCTGTCCCCCTGGGTAGAGTGCCATGGCATTACAGCTCACAGCAACCTCCAACTCCTGGGCTCAAGCGTGTCTCCTGCCTCCGCCTCCCAAGTAGCTGGGACCACAGGCGCCCGCCACAATGCCCGGCTATTTTTTGGTTGCAGCCTTCATTGTTGTTTGGCGGGTCCGGGCTGGGGATTCGAACCTGCCACCTTAGATGTACGTGGCTGGCACCTTAGCCGGCTGAGCTATAGGCGCCGAGCCAGTAGTAATATTTTGAAAGGAAACTTTTCCTAAGCAGTAGGTCTCAACAGTGGACTTAAAATATCCAGTGAACCTAGTTATAAACAGATGTGCCTGTTACCCAGGGTTAGTACTTCCATTTCTAGGGTATAAGCAGAGCAGAACTAGCATAATTCCTAAGGACCCTAGGATTTGCAGAATGGTCAATGAGCACTGGCTTCAACTTAAAGTTAGCAGCTGCATTAGCCCCTAACAAGAGCGTCAGCCTGTCCTTTGAAGCTTTGAAGTCAGGATGTGACTTCTCTCTAGCTGTGAAAGTCCTAGATGGCATCTTTTTCCAACAGAAAGCTATATTGTCTATATTGAAAATCCATTGTTTAGTGTAGCCAGCTTCATTAATGATCATTTTTTGTTTTTGTTTTTTGAGACAGAATTTCACTGTGACCTTGGATAAAGTGCTGTGATGTCATAGCTCACAGCAACCTCAAAGTCTTGGGCTCAAGTGATTCTCTTGCCTCAGTCTCCTAAGTAGCTGGGACTACAGGCGCCCACCACAATGCCTGGCTATTTTTTTCTTTTTTTTAAATTTATTTTTCTTACTTATACATGTGTATATTAGGTTTCCACTTTTGCCTTCACAGAATTAAAAAGGCTAAATTTAATGACAATAACAATGTTTTAATAAGGACTGAGAACAAAAAGAACGAATCATAAAGAATGAATAACAACGAATAAAGATAAATACATTCAGAAGGCTCGGCGGCTGTGGCTAAAGTGGCTAAGGCGCCAGCCACATACACCTAAGGTAGTGGGTTCGAATCCAGCCCGGGCCCGCCAAACAACAATGATGGCTGCAACCAAAAAATAGCCGGGCGTTATGGTGGGTGCCTGTAGTCCCAGCTACTTGGGAGGCTGAGGCAGGAGACTCGCTTGACCCTAGGAGTTGGAGGTTGTTGTGAGCTGTGATGCCATGGGACTCTACCCAGGGGGACAGCTTGAGGCTCTGTCTCAAATATATATATATATATTCAGAAAAGAAATCATATGATTGCTGCAACAAAATATTAAGCAATAATAATAGTAATAATGCAAAGAAACATTCACATTGTCAGATAGAAGTATGTCTATTATAGAATACTTTGATCAGTTAACTTCTTCATCTTATTTTGTTTTTTCCAAAGTCTCAAAAAAAGACAACTAATATTTATAAATAAAAGTGAAAGATAATTTCAAAAAAACAGATCATGCCAAATCTTATAGACAATAGAAAAAGAAATACTTCAAAATCATTCTTCTTAATCTGGATACACCTGATATTAAAATTGGAGAAAATATATTATTATAAAGGGGAAATTACAAATGTATTTCACTTATAAATGAGGATGCAATATCATAAACAACATATTAACATGTTTAATTAAAAATTAATGTTTAAGTAATGTACTTTGGTCAAAGTTAAATACAATTTATATGAGAATTAGTCACTAATTTCTTTATTTTTTTTTCCTTGCCCACACCCTCTCCCTCCTTCTCTGTCTGGTCTCCCCTTCCCCCATGCCCCACCGTGTCATTAATTATCTTCATATCAAAGTTGAATACCTAGGATTCTTACTTCTCCACTCCTGTGATGCTTCACTAAGAATAATGTGTTCCACCTCCATCCAGGTTAGGACAAATGCTGTAAAATCTCCATTATTTTTGATGGCTGAATAATATTCCACGGTATACATATACCACAGCTTACCAATCCATTGCTGGGTTGAAGGACATTTAGGCTGTTTCCACATTTTAGTGATTGTAAATTGGGCTGCAATAAACAACTTAGTACAAGTGTCTTTATAATAAAAGGGTTTTTTTTTTCCTTCTGGATAGATGCCCAGTAATGGGATTGCAGGATCAAATACGAGGTCTGGGTTGAGTTCTTTGAGGTTTCTCCATGCTTCTTTCCAAAAAGGCTGTATTAGTTTGTAGTCCCACCAGCAGTGCAAAAGCATTCCTTTCTCTCCACATCCAAGCCTGTATCTGCAGTTTTGAGATTTTGTGATGTAGGCCATTCTCGCTGGGTTTAGATATCTCAGGGTGGTTTTAATTTGCATTTTTCTAATAATTAAGGATGATGACTATTTTTTCATATGCTTAGTAGCCATTCATCTATCAGCTTTAGAGAAGATTCTATTCATGTCTCTTCCTCATTGATGTATGGGATTGTTGGTTTTTTCCTTGTAAATTAATTGAAGTTCTGCATAGATTCTGGTTATTTGACTTTTGTCTGATTCAAAATATGCAAATATCCTTTCCCATTGAGTAGGTTGTTATTTGCTTTGGTTGTTGTCTCCTAGGGTGTACAGAAACTTTTCAGTTTCATTAAATCCCATTTGTTTATTATTGGTGGTGTTGCTATTGCCACGGCAGTCTTCCTCGTAAAGTCTTTCCCCAGGCCAATATCTTCCAGTGTTTTTCCTATTCTTTCTTTGAGGATTTTTATCATTTCATGCCTTAAATTTAAGTCCTTTATCCATCTTGAATCAATTTTTGAGTGGAGAGAGATCGGGTCCAATTTGTCTTTTACATGGGGATATCCGACGCCTGGCTACCTTTTAGAGACGGGATCTCACTCTTGCTCAGGCTGGCCTTGAACTCCTGAGCTCAAGCAATCCCCTTCCCTAGGCCTCCCAGAGTTCTGGGATTGCACACGTGAGCCACCTTGCCCAGCTCTTCTCCTCCATTTTTTAAGACCACTTTGCTGGATATAATATTTTTGGTTAGTGTTTTCTTTGAGAACTTTGAATATATCATTCCACTTCCTTGTGGTCTGTATGGCTTCAGCTGAGAAATCCACTGCTAATCTTTTGAAAAAAATGATCTTTTTTTTGGTCTACCTTGTCCTGATTTGATCCACTGATAATCTTATAGGAGGCTCTCTTTTATATAGTGAGATACTTTTCTTTTTTTCTTTTGAGACAGAATCTCAGTTTGTCACCTTGGGTAGAGTGCTGTGGTATTAATGTAGCTCATAGCAACCTCAAACTCTTGGGCTTGAGCAATTCTCTTGCCTTAGCCTCTGGAGTAGCTGAAACCACAGACATGTGCCCCTACACCTTGCTAGTTTTTCTATAGACAGGATTTCCCTCTTGCTCAGGCTGGTCTTGAACTCCTAAGCTGAAGCAATCCACCCACTTTGGCCTCCCAGAGAGCTAGGATTTCAGATGTGACTCACTGCACCCTGCCTCTAATGAGGCCATCTTGCTGCTTTCAAGATTCTGTCTTTGACTTTTGACAGTGTGAGTATAATAGGTCTTGGTGTGGCTCTCCTTAGATGTACCCTAGTTGGAGTCCGTTGAACTTCTTGAATTTACATGTCTATTTCCTTCCTCAAATTTGGGAAGTTTTCAGCCATTACTTCTTTAAAAGGCTATATAATCTGTTCTCTCTCCTCCTGGGACTCTCAAATGCACACACTAATCTTTTTGGTAGTGTCCTATAAGTACCTTAGGCTGTCTTCACTTTCCTTCATTTTTCTTTTGGTTCTAACTCAATTTTGAATCACCTGTCTTTAAGTTTGCTAATCAAGTCTGCTGCTGAACTCCTCTACTCAATTTTTCAATTCAGTTATTGTTCTTTCAGCTCTTGAATCTGTTTGGTTATTCTTACTAGCTTACGTCTCTGCTGATATTATTTTGTTCACATATCATTTGCCTTTTGCTTAGTTATCTGTGTTCTTTTAGCTGACTGAGTATCTTTTAGACAGTTATTTTTAATTCTTTGATAATCTACAGATCTCCACTTCTTTTGGTAAGGCTCATTTCTGGAGATTTTGTCCCTTTCATTGAGCCACATTTCTCTACTTCTTTGTGTACCTTGTGATCACTAGTTGAGATTTGGACATTTGAAAAAACAGCTTTCTCTCCTAGACTTTGTGACCTAGATTAATACAGTGGAAGACCTTCACCAATCAGCCGATTCTGGAGGTCTTTCATAGCTCACAGCAACCTCCAATCCAACTCTTGGGCTCAAGTGATCCTCTTGCTTCAGTTTTTCCATTTTTAGTAGAGACGGAGGTCTCACTTTTTGCTCAGGCTGGTCTTGAACTTGTGGGGTCAGACAATCCACCCACCTCGGCCTCCCAGAGTGTTAGGATTACAGGCATGATCCACTGTGCCAGGCCAATTCTGGAGGTCTTTCAAACCTTTTCTGGCCTGCTGAGTATAACTTCCCAGTTAAAGAAATTTCTCCCCATTTCTCAAGGGCCTATCATCTCTTACTTCTGTTCCCATCTGTTCGCAGTTTTGTACTTTCTGGTGCTATAACAAGCTGCTACACTCAACTTTGTTTTCAGAGGCTCCAACCTGAACCCCAAAGTGTATTCCATTTAGTACCCTGAGTCAGGCAAGACAGAGACCAGTCCCTCAGGCAGTTCCTTGAAAAGCCAGAATGTTAGATGCTGTTGTACTTTTCTCTTTGCCACCTGAAGAAGTCAGAAGTTGTTTTCTCCCAGTCACTCTGCATTTTGCTGGGGATATGGCAGGATATGCAACAAACTTTCTTGCTCACTTTAATGTTGCTTTTTTTTGGTTTTGCGTTCAACCTGGGGTGCTACAACATCTTAACTGGTTCCTAGAGTTCTCATCAAGGCAATTTGGTTAATATATTATTAAGTCAGTGTCTCCTTAGAGGAAAGAAGACTGAGGTTTCTTCTTCTTCTTCCTCTTTTTTTTTGAGACAGAATCTCACTTTGTCATCCTTAAAGAGTGCCATGGTGTCATAGCTCATAGCAACCTCAAATTCCTGGACTTAAGCAATTCTCTTGCCTCAGCCTCCTGAGTAGCTGGGACTACAGGTGCCCACCACAACACCCAGCTATTTTTTAGAAACGAGGTCTGACTCTGGTTCAGGCTAGTCTCGAACCTGTGAGCTCAGGCGATCCACCTGCCTCCGTCCCCCCAAGTGTTGGCAATACAGGTGCCAGCCACTGTGGCTGGCAGCATGGGGCTTCTTATTCTGCCATCTTCTTGTCCTTGCTCTCTAATTATTTATTACTTTCCCATCCAAAATGACATTATTTAGGTATACCAAATTGAACATGATTATTACTTTCTGAGCTACATGTAAATAAACACTACAGTTGCCTTTTTAGTTCACTTTCTTTGGAAGTTAAAACTACTAGATGTGAATGTTTGGCCATCCATGTAAGTTCCTCAAGGAAAAAGACTATCTTTTTGTATCCCTAACACTAAGCATATATCTTACACAAATGGTGACTATCAGCTTCTGCAGGTAGGGGAGCAACAGCGGAAGAATGGTGTGCAAAAAATGTGAAAAGGACTTGGTACTGTTGCCACTCCAGGTACATGGAAGGATGGAGCTAGGAATACCACAGAAAGTGGTGCAAGAAAGCTGAATGAAAATAAAGACTTGATTTCGAAAAAAGCAAGATTTGATCCATATAGAAAGAATAAGTTCTCCACTTGCAGAATTTGTAAAAGTTCTGTACACCAACCAGGTTCTCATTATTGCCAGGGCTGTCCCTACAAAGAGGGTATCTGTTCCATGTGTGGAAAGAAGGTTTTAGATACTAAAAACTACAAGCAAACATCTGTCTAGACATACTGATGAAGTTTCTGGATTTCTATATGATTTTACTTATTTGCTTTGAATTTTCAAAGCATAACATAGATGTTCAACTTATAAAATAACATGTTTTTATTTTTATTTTATTTTATTTTTTTGAGACAGAGCCTCAAGCTGTCCCCCCTGGGTAGAGTGCCTTGGCATCACAGCTCACAGCAACCTCCAACTCCTGGGCTCAAGCGAGTCTTCTGCCTCAGCCTCCCAAGTAGCTGAGGCCACAGGCACCGGCCACAATGCCCGGCTATTTTTTGGTTGCAGTCATCATTTTTGTTTGGCGGGCCCGGGCTGGATTCGAACCCACTACCTTAGGTGTATGTGGCTGGCGCCTTAGCCGCTTGAGCCACAGGCGCCAAGCCAAAATAACATGTTTTTAGACAAATAATTAAGTTTAAAACAGAACGACTGGTATTGATTCTTTTGCTCTCAAGAAGTTCTAAACAGGATTGTTTGCCTGACAGAGCTGCGCCATTAGCCGGTAGGCCTCTTGTGCCACATTCACTGCCTCTATTTCCCATTCCGCAGCATGGACCTTGTCCCTGCCTATGCCACCTGCCATGGCCACCACGCCCTCCCAGGTGCTCCAGAACTACCGCTCCTACTGCGAGCCAGCGTCAACCGCCTGATCAACCTGAAGCTCTACCCCCTCCTACGTGTACCTCTCTATGGCCGCCTACTTTGACCCGGACGATGTGGCTTTGAACCACTTCGCCGGCTACTTCCTGCGCCAGTCACACAAGGAGAGAGAGCAGGTCAAGGTGCTGATGAAGCTGCAGAATCAGCGCAGGGGCGCTTCTGCCTTGGTGAAATCAGGAAGCCTGACGACCATGAAGACTGGGAGAGCGGCCTGGAGGCCATGGAATATGCCTTACACCTGGAGAAAACTATCCAGAACCTCCTGAACATGCACCAGCTGGCTACAGCTGGCCACCGACAAGGGCGATGTGCAGCTCTGCAACTTCCTAGAGAGGCACTATCTGCAGGACCAGGTCAAAACCATCAGGGAGCTGGGCGGCTTCCTGACCTGGGAGTTGCCGGCACCAGGCTGGCCAACTGCATCTTTGACAAGGTTGTCCTGGGCGACAGTGACAAGGAGGACTGAACTGGGACTCCTCACAGCCAAGTGTGCCTCCCTGGGGTAGGCCAACAGTCCAGAGGTGGCCTTTCAGAGCATTCATTTTTTTTCTGTTTGTTTTACCATTGTTTTCAATAAAGTTACCTGGTTCTTGAGGCAAAAAAAAAAAAAAGCTATTACATCACAGGAAAGCTGGACTTATCCTAAGAATACAGAATTTATTTAACACTCAAAAAGAACAGTAACTCACCTTACTAACAAGTTAATACACATACGATTTCAACAGATGCAGAAGTCATTTGACAACATCCAAAATTTATTCCTCAGAAAAACTCTCAGCAAAATAGAAATTAAAGAAAACTTTCCCCACCAGATAAAAAACAACTATGAAAAATATATATGTAGCATTATATTTAATGTCGAAAGACTGAATTTTTTTTACCCTACTGAAGTTTGAATGTGACTCCCAAAGCGTATGTTGGAAACTTAATCTCCAGGGCATCAGTGTTGAGAGGTGGAACCTAATGAATGGATTAATGCCAGTTACTAAAGGACTTGAGGCTGCAATTTTAGTCTCTTGCTGTTTCTTTCCATCTTTTTGCCCTTCTCCCAAGGAATGATTCACTTACAAGGCCTTCGCCAAATTCCAGCTTCTCAATCTTGGACTTCTAAACTCCCAGAACTGTGAGTCAATAAATTTCTGTTTGTTGTAAATTAAAAAAAAGTTCTGAATAGCAACAATGTGACTAGTCTTCTTCCTTAAGTGGTTATTTTCTTTACAAGCATTTTATCGAACTAGAATAAGTGGCAAATTTAATGAAAAATATTTCCCAATTCTGTATGCATTTTTATTTAACATTATTCATATAATTCTTTTTTAAAAAAAATTAAATCATAGCTGTGTACATTAATGCAGTCATGGGGTACAGTGTGTTGGTTCTATATACAATCTGAATATTTTCATCAAACCGGTAACATAGCCTTCATGTCATTTTCTTATTGTGTTAAGACATTTATATTCTACATTTAGAAAGATTCACATGTACCCTTATAGGGTTCACCCTATGAACCATAGGCGTGGTCCCACCAATTGCCCTCCCTCCATCCAGCCTTTCCCCTCCCCTCCCTCTCCCCTTTCCCCATATTCTTGGGCTATAATTGGGTTATAGCTTTCATATGAAGGCTATAAATTACTTTCATAGTAGGGCTGAGTACACTGGATATTTTTTCTTCCATTCTTGAGATACTTTGCTAAGAAGAATATTTTCCAGCTCCATCCATGTAAACATGAAGGAGGTAAATTCTCCGTCTTTCTTTAGGGCTGCATAATATTCCATGGTGTACATATACCACAATTTATTGATCCATTTGTGGGTTGATGGGCACTTGGGCTTCTTTCATGATGTAGCAATTATGAATTGGGCTGTAACAAACATTCTGGTACAAGTATCTTTGCTGTAGTGTGATTTTTGGTCTTCTGGATATATACCTAGTAGAGAAGTTGTAGGATCAAATGGCAGGTCTATTTTTAGTTCTCTAAGTGTTCTCCAGACATCTTTCCAAAAGGAACGTATTAGTTTGCATTCTATTCATATAATTCTTATTCCCTCTCCCCTATTTATAAATAATATAAGAGTGAGAAGATTACAGATATTTTGCTCCAAATTTGGCATGCAGACTTGGAATTCTTCTCTCCTTCTGTTACTGGTGGTATAGTTCTTAGAGTCAGTGGACTCTTAATTAGTTGCAGTTTTATAGGATGACTGGCTCATTAATAATTAGCCCAGAACCAAATCAAAGACAAGTTGGATTTGTGATTTTTAAAATTAGCTCTTGAAGCCAAAGTACCAGTTCTTCCATGAACAAGAGCACAAATGAATACACTGGATTTCAGAAAAACATGCAAGTATAGTACACATATTATCTTGAATTTAATTGTCATGAAAACCAAAAGAACAATATCTGTTCATATTGATGTGTAATGAAAATGAATCACCACTCTTTAAGAAAAGCTCTTTAAAGGAAAACAATTTTTTTTACCTCCTCCCTTGTCTTTCAAAAAGAAATAAATAGAACAAAGCAAAAAAAAAAAAAAATGGTGACTATCATGTAAAAGCTACATGAGTAATGAATTCGTCCTAAAGAATAAAGGCCACTTTCACTGTTAAGGGCTTCTTTCTTTCTCAGCCATTCATGGTATGTAAATACCTACCCAGATTCTGCTTGCTTAAGGGACTAACACCAAGGTTCCAATATGGCACTGGTCCTTGATTTTGGTTTCCCATTTTGGTCTCATTTATTAAGAAGATAACTAAAGTCCATACTTTATTAAGATTTCTTTAGTTTTTATCTACTGTGCCTTTTCTGTGTTAGAATCCCATCTGGATTGTAAATTACACTTACTGTGTGTCTCCTTAAGTTCTTGGGCTTAGAAATTTTCTCAGATTTTCCTTGTTTTTAATGATCTTGATAGTTCTGTTGAGTATTGGTGAGGTGTTTGGAAGAATATCTCAACTAGGATTTGTCTTATATACTTCTCATGATTAGACTGGGATTGTGTGTTTTGGGGAGGAAGGCTGCAGAAGGGCCACTCTCATTTCATTATATCAATAGTACATGCTGTTAACATGATTTATTATTACTGATGTTGACCTTGATCTTCTTGCTGAAATAAGGTTTGTCTGGCTCCTTCAGTGTAAAGTTACTCTCCTCCCAACCATTTCAGTGCTGTATTTTTGGGAAGAAAGTTACTATATATGTAGACTAGGGAATTATCTTTTTGAAGAAACTTAGTCTGTTATCTTGTTGAGTGTTCCACATTCTAGTTTGCTCCATATTTTTATGATGTCATTTAACTTGCTCTTCTATCTCTGTACTTCCTGTGAATTCAAAGTTCAGTTTAAATCTTAGTTACATTAAGGTAAACATTTAGCAAGAACATTTCCTGGGTAATGCTGTGTTGTCATGAAAACCAGATTGCTTTTGATGTCAGGCTAACTCATATTGGCAATCATTTGCTTAGAATGTTGATAGCAGAGCTCATTATAAAAGTACAATTTCTGGCTCGGCGCCTGTGGCTCAAGTGGCAAAGGCGCCAGCCACATACACCTAAGGTGGTGGGTTCGAATCCCCAGCCCAGGCCCACCAAACAACAATGATGGCTGCAACCAAAAAAATGGCCAGGCGTTGTGGCGGGCGCCTGTAGTCCCAGCTACTTGGGAGGCTGAGGCAGGAGACTCGCTTGAGCCCAGGAGTTGGAGGTTGCTACGAGCTGTGATGCCATGGCATTCTACCCAGGGGGATAGCTTGAGTCTCCGTCTCAAAAAAAAAAAAAAAAAAGTACAATTTCTTCCCTTTGAAATTAGCAAAAGATGTATGGAAGCACACTTTGGTATCTTGTACTTTCTCCATGGACATCTGTACCATGAGAAATAATATAAAAGGTTATGGCTCCTGTCAGGGTCCCTTTGTGGTCATCACTTGTCAGGGCCTGGGACTGGCCAGGTCTCGGCCCCTTGCTTATCTAGCTATGTCCAGATGGGATGCTATGCTGTTATATCACTCAGGAACAATTGCTCTTAGGTGCCTGAGGGCTATTTGCTTCAGCAAAATGGAGAGAGAGAGAGTCTTTGATGGAGTAAAGCAGTCTTAGAATAGATTGTTAGCAGTCTGTAGCAGAGCTTGGTAATCTTCAGCAGAGAGGTCCTGTGCTGCTGATCTCGGGACTCTTAACACCACAGGTGTAGAGACTGCCAATTCACTAATGCTCTCCTCTCGCGACCTCTCATGGTTGTTAAGAGAGCTAAATCCCTCTCCATGCCCCTTTCACCAAAGTGTTCCATTATTGAGCTCTACAGTTGTTTCTTGTAACTCTCACTCCTAGCCATAAGCTATACGGGCTGCTACAGGCCCCCAAACTCCCTGATTTTTTCATTCACTTCTGAATTCATTTATCCATCTGGTGGCTATTAAGTTCCAGGCAGAGTTTAGCTGCTGGGATAATAAGAGGTGAAAGATGGACCATGACCTCCAGGAGCCCAGCCCCATGTTAGAGAAAGACAATCAGGAATTTCAATGAAGTATAATCAGCCTACACTGCTGGTGAGCAGAAGATGCTTTCTTTGGTGATTTTCATTATAATTGGTCACCACACTTTGTTTACATATTACAGACTTTCTTTTTTTTTTGAGACAGAGTCTCACTTTGTTGTCCTTGTAAGAGTGCTGTGGCATCGCCGCTCACAGCAACCTCAAACTCTTGTGCTTAAGCAATTCTCTTGCCGAAGCCTCCCAAGTAGCTGGGACTACAGGTGCCTGCCACAACACCCGGCGATTTTTTTTGTTGCATTTGTCATTGTTGCTTAGCAGGCCTGGGCTGGGTTTGAACCTGCCTGCTTTGGTGTATGTGGCTAGTGCCCCAACCACTGAGCTATGGGCGCTGAGCCTATATATTACAGATTTTCAACAACAAATGTTGAAACATTAAAGTTTATGATTTAAACTTCATTTAACAAATTCTCCTAATCTCTAAACATTCTAGTTAATTCTTACTGACTACATAGAGAGGCTTGTCCAGTTACTGTGAAAACATTAAAACCAGCTCAGCGCCTCTAGCTCAGTGGCTAGGGTGCCAGCCACATACACCGGGGCTGGCAGGTTTGAACCTGGCCCATGCCTGCCAAAAACAGTGACAACTACAATAAAAAAATAGCTGGGTGGTGTGGCAGGAGCTTGTAGTCCCAGCTACTTGGGAGGCTGAGGCAAGAGAGAACAAAACAAAACAAACATTAAAACCTCAGTGTGGGCTCAGCGCCTGTGGCTCAAGTGGCTAAGGTGCCAGCCACATACACCTAAGGTGGCGGGTTCAAATCCAGCCTGGGCCCACCAAACAACAACAATGGCTGCAACTGAAAAAAAAATAGCCAGGCGTTGTGGTGGGTGACTGTGGTCCCAGCTACTTGGGAGGTGGAGGTAGGAGACTCGCTTGAGCCCAGGAGTTGGAGGTTGCTGTGAGCTATGCCACGGCGCTCTACCCAAGGGGACAGCTTGAGGCTCTGTCTCAAAAAAAAAAAAACAACCTCAGTGTTGCTTAGGGGAACAAATAAGAACTTCAAAGTCCAATAGCAGTTGATTCAAATCTTTACCTCCCACTTAGTACTCATTTTATTAGTTTTGTGCCCAGACACAAATTATTTTATTTCTTCAAGCCATGGCTTTTTATAAGTAAGCTAGGAAAAAATATCCATCTCTAAGGGTTTCTAGAAAAGTAAGCAAAGTAACATACGAAGTGCTCAGTACAGTTTCCATGTTCCTAGAATATATAAAATATTTTATAAATGGTTGTTGCACTTGAGAAACAACAAAACTACAAAGTATGCATGTAAGACAATTTCTTTCATTTAGATTTTTTCACTAGCAATGGAAGTATAATATCAAAATGTAAGTATAACATCTAAATAATGTAATGACACAAGCACAGGTGGAAGCTAATTCATATTTTTTCATTAGAGTAAAAGAAGCTCATAATCTTGACTAAAAGTGTGCAAATGCCTGCTCCTCCTGCCCCCATCTCTCTGTCCTCCACAAACCTCCCTGTGTATGCCTACAATGACGGGTGAGGATGGTAATACATCTGAGATGGGGTTTAGTCCTAAAGGCATAAAGACAGTAGCACAGAAACTCTGGAAGGCAGAAAATCTTAGTAAGAAGGTCTGTGTTCCAGACAGAGTGTACTTCACCTTTCTGCTCAGCCAGGTGCCACAGCTCCTGAGCTGCTGTTGAAGATAGTGTCATGGGGTATTCCACAAGGACGTGCTTGCCAGCATTAAGGAACTGCCTTTGGTAAAAGAGATAAGTACAGGGAAAGAACATTTCAATTAAGCTTCACTAAAATGCTCTGCATGACAGCAAATAGAACGCCACGTGTATAAATGTACAAGTGTCTCTGGAATTCAATGTGTCAAGACTGGGGTTAAGAGTCAGTGCCAAAAGACACAGAGAAAGAATTATTTCTACATTATTTTCTGTTGCTTTGCGACAAAATGACTTTTATAATAGTTATGTACTCATACGAATTCATTCATTCGTTTATTCAACTAAGTACTATTTACCAGTTACTCTGGAGGGGAAATAAGGGCACATTAATAAATAAATTAGCTATTACTACATGACAGCTATCACCAAAGACTACATGGCAGCTAGCTCTGCTTGAAGCAGTCTGAAAAGACTTCACTGAGGACATATGAATTGGGTTTTGAAGTATAAGTGGGTGCTTTCCAGTTGCAATGAGATGATGTATTTCACTTTGAACAGTATGGGTAAGGGCTTGGGCATTTTAGGGGGCTTTGTCCATTTGCAAATTTCAATGCAGGGAAGTGAGTGAGCTATAAGAAGTTGAGGGAAACAAGGTAGAAAAAGTAAGCTGGGGGCTTGACTGTGAAAGACCTAATACTGCTGTGCTCAGGAGTTTGGATTTAATTCTCTACACACCAGGGCACAAACATTTATAAGTATGAAAGTTACATGATCACACTTTTTTAAGGAAATGCATTCTGGTGAGAGAAGGTTAAAGGGACCCAAGGAAAGGTGTTTTCGTCCACTCTAGAACTACAGTGATGCAGAAGGAGCACCTTAGCCCTGGGAGCAGTCTTGCCGCAGCAGCTGTAGTTTAATGTAAGGGCTTAGAAGGCAGCTGAGGTTCAGGAAGGCAGAAGCAGAGGTTCAGGGAGGCAGCTGGCATCTCCCTATTGGTTGCCAGGCCCTGCACGGGGCTCCTCCTCCTACCAAATACTTCAAGAGCTCCAGGCTTTGCTTTTGCAAGGTGGGGAAGGGGGACACTTCACTTCTTCAACTTTAGAAAAGATGTCATTTCCTTCCTCAATTCCACCACTATTTCCTAACTGACTTTTCTTACAGTAAAAGCACTTCATATTAAAGGAACTCTCAGAGATATTTCATGACGTTGTAAGTACCAAGGATAAAATGTTGGCAGCTGATCCACACTTAGAAAGGTGTGTGACAATTCACCTAGGATGCTGGCCCCATATCCAGGGCTACTGGATGGGGAGGGGGAAAGCACTGTTCAAAACTATTCTGGTAGGTTTTTTTTTTTTAACAAAGAAATGAAATACAGAGTGGACATAAAGTTCATGTGCAATTTACTACATTAAATTACTTAATTTAATTAAATAATTAATGACAGCTATAATTAATTTATTGAGACAGAGTCTCATTTTGTCACCCTCTGTAGAGTACCATGGCAATATAGCTCACAAAAACCTCTGCTCTTGGGCTCAAGCTATTCTTTTGCTTCAGCCTCTCTAGTAGCTGGGACTACAGGTGTCCACCACAATGCCCAGCTATTTTGTTTGTTTGTTTGTTTTGTTTAGCAGGCCTGGGTTTGAACCCACCAGCCCTGGACCGCGCATGTGGCCAGTGCCCTAACTGAGCTACAGGTGCCCAGCCTGTTAAATTATTTTAAATTGCATATGAACTTTATGTCCACTCTGTACTTAATTTTTAATGTTTCAAATTACAGCATACTAAGTAAAAATTAGTTTTGTTATTTTTTATTTCCTTATACTTTTTTTTGAGACAGTTTTTTTTTGTTGTTGCCCTCAGTAGAGGGCTGTGGCATCATAGTTCACAGCAACTTCAAACTCTTGGGCTTATGTGATTCCTTTGTCTCAGCCTCCCAAGTAGCTGGGACTACAGGTGCCCACCACAACACCCAGCTATTTTTAGACGAGGTCTTGCTCTGGCTCAGGCTGGTCTCAAATGCATAAGCTCAGGCAATCCACTTACCTCAGATTCCCAGAGTGCTAGGATTACAGTCATGAGCCATTGTGCCCGGCCTTCCTTATACATTTATAACCAACAATAAGACTTCTCAGTTTTTAAAAATATTTCTGATGTTTCTGTGATTGGTCAAAGAATAACTATCATTTTCCCCATTGACTGACTACTCAGACCCCTCTCTTTGCAGGGTTTCAGCTCAGTCACCTGTACAGCCCTGCACTGCAGTGCAAGGTGAAGACCGTGTGCACTGAAAACCCACCTGATATAGTCCTCGTGGCTGGAACTTTCACTGCAGATATAGGCGACCTCAACCTCTTGGCTGGAAAGAGCATCTTCCAAAGAAATCTGCTGGATTCCATCAATGCTCCCAAGCTCTCGTCTGTTTCAGAAAAACAGAGAAATGGAACTCAAACATAGGCAGAATATTGGCTCAGAATAAATGAGCACCATCCTTCTCTCCTCCTCCCCAAAATGTCCTGTGATCAGGTTTTGGAAATGAAGAAAATGATTTCCTATCTCCCAATTCCAGACTATTTTCCATTGAGAAAAATAGCCTCAATGTTGAAGTCAGGGGACCTGGCACCAAAAGTCAACACTACCATTAGAACCGTTTATGCCCTGGAGAGTCTATGAATTACTTTATGTCTAAAATACAAAGAACAATCTGCTTTTATCTCATGGTAAATGATCTCCATGGTTACTTCCAATTCCAAGCACTTGACTAAACATCATGATCTAAATGCAACACAACCACCATGTGTGGGGAGCAAAGTGTCATGAGACGTTAGGCTCTCTCACATACTCCTTGGCCTAGTTAACAGTCAACTGGAAGGCATGTGTCACTGTCTCCTTTATAGGAGAGCTAACAAAGCTTGGAGAGGAAGTGACTGCCATGTTCAACAAGGCGCAGAGGCAGGATGGTAACCTCAGGCTTTCTGACACTTACAGAGCATGGAGGAGCTTTAGTTTTAGAAGAGCCATAGCCCTGGCAGTCTATATGCTGGCTCTGTGCGAGGCTGGGGCAAGACAGAAGTCCTTCAAAGGTGGCTGTCATGGAAAAATGTGGGACAGCCAGCAGGCAGGAGGCAGGAGGTCCCTGGCCAGCTTGCAGCACCCCGTGGGCTACAGCAGGCACAAAGCATTTAGGGAGTTTGGCTCCCAAGGATATTACATTAGGTTTCTTTTTATGGGGCCACCCGCCTATACCGCTCAATTTGACCAATACTTACTGTTTCTGTACTGTGTGCTAGGCACTAGAAATCATGGAGAATGAATTAAAATCCTCACTGTCCAGTGAGCTCAGGATCTGGCACACACACATGTACATACAAGCATGCACAAAACACCAGGACAAAACTAATAACATGAGAAGTGTGCTAGGGGTTCGGCGCCTGTGGCTCAAGTGGCTAAGGCGCCAGCCACATACACATAAAGTGGCGGGTTTGAATCCAGCCTGGGCCCACCAAACAACGATGGCTGCAACCAAAAAATAGCTGGGCGTTGTGGTGGGTGCCTGTGGTCCCAGCTACTTGGGAGGCTGAGGCAAGAGACTCGCTGAGCCCAGGAGTTGGAGGTTGTTGTGAACTGTGATGCCACAGCACTCTACCCAGGGGGACAGCTTGAGGCTCTGTCTCAAAAAAAAAAAAGAGAAGTGTGCTGGGAAGCAGGGGGTGGAGGCTCAGGGAAGGCAAGGAACACATCTAGTCTGGGGCTTCAGAGAAGGTTTCCTGGGGTGGCAGAACTTAGCAGGTAGGTCAAGGGGGGGGAAGGGTACAAGAGGAGGCAAACAGTATAATGATGGTGGGGGGTATGATACGGCCATCTTCCCACATGACCTGGGTAGTTTTTTTTTTTTTTGAGACAGAGTCTCACTGTTGCCCTCAGTAGAGTGCTACGGCATCACTGCTCACAGTAACCTCAAACTCTTGGGCTTAGGCAATTCTCTTGCCTCAGCCACCTAAGTAGCTGGGACTATAGGCGTCCACCACAACACCTGGCTATTTTTTTGTTGTAGTTGTCGTTGTTGTTTAGCAGGCCTAGGCTAGGTGTATGTGGCCAGTGCCCTAACCACTGAACTATAGGCACTGAGCCAATGATGTGGGTACTTTAAATGTTCCCACTGTGTAGATCTTGGCAGCCAAGTGGCAGACTCGAGGCCTGAGGAAAAAGGAGAGGTCCTCCCACATCAGCGTGGAGCTCAAATACTGGGCTTGAGCCCACTTTCAGGCAGGGGTGGCGTGGGGGTTGCAGTGGATTCCATCAATGGATGGATTGTGTAGCTCCCATTAACTGTGATCTCTCATTTGTGTGCAGCTCCCTTGGAATCTTATGGGAGGAAAAGATGGGCCAAGGCAGATTCTAGCACTTCCGGGTCTCCCCAGTGCCTCAAAGCCCACATTGAATCCTTAAAGGAGTGTCCCGGTTTTGAGACAGGCAGGAAGAAAGTGGTCCCATGAATTAAAATATCAAAAAACTTCTGCATGGACCATCACAATAGTTATTTAAGCTTTGTGTATTTATCTGAGGTCTTAAAGTACTAGAACAGAGAGACTTGCCTAACTTGCTTACCACCATGTCTCAGCCTGCTCTAGTTCACAATTAACATTGATGATGATGCTATATAAGATAAGCTGGGTGAGTGGGGTATGTGTGTGTGTGTGTGTGTGTTATAGGGTTAAGGGGAGAGTGGTGTCTGGGGTAGGAAAGAAATGAATCCTTAAAGATGGACTTTGGAATAAGTAGACTTATATTCAAATTCAGCTCTCAGACTTTCCAGCTATGTGACCTCAGGTAAATTACCTAACCCTTCTGTGGCTCAGCTTTTCTGACCTATAAACTGGGGTTGACAATGGTATGTAGAATGACACAGTGTATGTAAAGCCCAGGGTCACCACCTGGGCAGCTGCTATGATGAGTGATATGAGGACTAACTGGTACACGTCTACAGCCTTCTTCCAGGCCAGTCTTCCAGCCTTTGTCTTTGGCTGACCCACTGCACATACCAACTGCAGGCCCAGCACACTTCAGTTCCCAGACCCACCCAAACTTGAGATCTCATGGGTTGACTCTAAGCATAGTTCTCTGGCAGGCAGCTGCCTCTCTCTTCCAGGGTCTGTAAAATCACCATGCCCTAAAGCCTAATCTGCCTCACGGGGCTTCCCATGAATTATGAGGCACAAAGCAAGTGCAAGCCACCTGGACACGAAGCCAATCAGGTTCAGGAACGCCGAGGAAGGGTGCGGATTCTGCAAGTCCCTTATTCGCACGGAGCCAGCTCTGCCAACACCAACAACCACCACGCCAAACTTCCTCTCAGTCTGAAACACAAGAGACCAAGTTGGGGTTTGAAACAGTCCAAGTATCTACTAGAGAACAGCAAAACAAAGGAACAGTCAGTGTCCCCACAAGCAAGAAAAGCAGCCAACCCAGAACACATAAGAAACTGTAGCAGTGAGGGCAGGGTAAGACATTCCCCCAAATAAGGGTTCCAAACGTGGGCTCGGAGAGAATCAGCTCCACCAAAACAGTCCTGAAAGTGCTTCACAGCGCACTCATGGAAAAGGTGCCCCCCTGGCTCTCCACTTCACCCACCCCTCTCCAATGATGAGGAGTTATCTTAAGACACACTCAGCTCAGGGTCTGCTACTTATGTCCTGTGGATGTGCAAATCTGATACTGCTGGGAATTGTTTGGAGGACACAGATGCTGACAAAGGAACATGGATAAACCCCAACTGGTCACCTTACTCAGCTTGGGACCCACATGGTCTAACTCCTTACTATGGCCTTCTGAGGTCCAGCAAACCTTATTCCCTCTCCACTACAGTACCCTAAATATTAGTTAAGTGCACTGCTAGAGGCCATACGTGAATAGCATTATAGCAAAAACTCAATTTTTAAAAATTATACTTTTATATACTCAATATAATCAAGACTGATAAAAATTATCTCGATATACTCCTTAAACCTAGTTCTTCTTGGAAGTCTCTGAGCACAGAAATGTGTCACCTCAGTTGCCACTTCCCACTGATTCTGCCCCTCTTTCTGTGCCCACTGCCCTAGTCTTGGTCTGGGATTTCTTCTAAATATTTGGGTATTTTCCAGATGTTTTTCTATTACTGATTTCTCATTTAATTTCACTGTGGTCAGAGAACATTCTTTAAATGATCCGAATTCTTTTCAATTGTTTGAGACATGTTTTATGACACAGAATATGGGCTGCCTTGGTAAATGTGCGGAGCACACCTGAGAAAAGCGTGTTGGGTGGCCGGGTGACAGTGCTCAGGTCCTCCATATCCTCACTGATGCTCCGTCTACTTCTTCTAATCATTATTGAGGAGTAATAAAATCTCTAAATGTAATTGTAGATTTGTGTATTTCTCCTTTCAGTTCTGTCAGTTTTGATTAATATATTTTGAAACTCTGTTATTAGGTATATTTATGTTTAGGGCAGTTATGTTTTCTTAATTAACTGACCCCTTTATCATTCTAAAATAACCATTTTTATTCCTGGTAATAGTCTTTGCCTGGTAATTTATTTATTTATTTATTTTTTAGACTAGTCAAGTGAAGCAGTGGGAGTGAAGAAGAACAAAGGAATCTGTAACTGGTTGTGATTAATTAGTTGTAAACACCACTGCACTCAGACCAGCCTGCCTGGTAATTTATTTTGTCTTATATATATTTTTTTCTTTTTTATTGAATGGTAACTATGTACATTAATGCACTTTGGGGGTACAGTGTGGTGTTTTCACACACAATCCAAAACACTTCCATCAAACTGGTTCACATAGCCTTCATGTCATTTTCTTAGTTATTGTGTTAAAACGTTCATATTCTACTCTTAGAAAGATTCACTTGTACACTTGTAAGATAAACCACAGAAGTGATCCCTCCAATCCCCCTCCCTCCACCCATTCCCCCCTCCCCTCTCCCTCCCCTCTCCCTTCTCCCTCCACGCTCCCTGTATTATTTTGTCTTATATTAATAATCCATTTCCAACTTCCACTGATCAACATTAGTGCAGTACATGTTTCCTCATACATTTTAAGTCTTTTATACTAAAGATATGTATTTTACTTACCAGTCTATCTTTTTTTTTGGCTGGGGCTGGGTTTGAACCCGCCACTTCTGGCATATAGGGCCAGTGCCCTACTCCTTTGAGCCACAGGAGCCGCCCTTACCAGTCTATCTTAAAGTAATACTTATACCACTTCACATGTAAGAACCTGACAACAGTATACTTCCATTTCCTGTCTCTCTGACCTTGTACTGTTATTATACAATTGACTTCTGCATTTGTTATAAACCCCACAAGGCAGCAGTTAAGGTTCAGTCTGGAAAAGAGAAACCATTCGGTGTAGTATAAGTACAAAGAGTTTTAATACAGGGCATTAGAGGCTCACAAACCCCCTGTAACCACTGGGAAGCTAAAGCTAGAGAAGCAGCACTGACCATCTTCCTGAAATCCTGAAGCCAGTAACTCTCCCGAGCTTGCCTGGAAGCTATACTGCGTGGGAAGCTCCTGCAGCGCCTCTCAGCCTATGGCTTCAGAGAGCCATTCACAGAACTGAGCCGCTGCTGCTGCTTTTAACCACACACTAGCCCTGGCACCGCCCGACCAGAACCGACCAGAACCATCTCCCATGAGCAGCAGTCTCTCTTTCTGCAGCCTTCCGAGTCTCCTGGAAGTGCTTCTACCTGGCAGACTTCACATATAAAAGGGGACTCTGGGAAACAAAGTTCCAAGCTCCTCTTCTGGGTGGCAGGGAAGAGCATAAGCAGTAGTGGCCATGGTGCCCAGCTCAGGCAATGTCACCTGGGCAGTCCTTTTAGGGGCACAAGTTTAGCTTTTTATTATTATTTATTTTTTTGAGACAGAGTCTCACTTTGTTGCCCTCAGTAGAGTGCTGTGGTGTCACAGCTCATAGCAAACTTAAACTTCTGGGCTCAAATGATTCTCCTGTCTCAGCCTCCAGAGTAGCTGGGACTACAGGCACCCATTTAAAAAATAGATGGACCTCTATTTTTTAGAGACAGGGACTTGCACTTGCTCAGGCTGGTCTTAAACTCTTGAGCTCAGTTGATCCACCTGCCTTGGCCTCTCAGAGGGCTGGAATTATAAAAGCATGAGCCACCATAGTTTTTATTTTTAGTTTTTTGACAGTCTCATTACCAAAAAGCAGTAAGACAGTCTCTAGAGAACTCTGTGCAGCCAAAACACATTTCCTTGATCAACTATTTGGTTCCCTTTTAACCAAGAAAAGGAGATACACAATTCCCTTATTGGGTTAACTATGGCATTCCTGAGGCCGGCAAATCACTACATTCCCGACAGCAACCAGTATTAGCTTCTACTAACTTCAAAAAAACTACAAGATAAATAGCTCCATTATCTAATGAGCCAAAATCCCCCCCTTTTTTTTTTTGAGATAGAGTCTCACTAGGCCGCCCTGGGTAGAGTGCCGTGGTATCACAGATCACAGCAACCTAAACTCTTGGACTTAAGCAATTCTTTTGCCTCAGCCTGCCATGTGGCTGGGACTACAGGCACCCACCACAACATCCAACTATTTTTTTGTTGTTGTAGTTGTCATTGTTGTTAGCAGGCCGGGCAGGGCCGGGCTGGGCCGAGCTGGGCTCGAACCAGCCCGTCCCAGTGTATGTGGCCAGCACCAAGCCAAAACACCGTTTTTCATTTTATTAATGATATCCACAAACCTAGGCACAATGTGGCTTGCAGAGTATGTCAGATTGAATTATGAACTGCTTTAGGGTTTGGTTCAGATGTTGCTCATGGTGAAAGTGACATATGGGGACAAGATATGAGAGAAAACACCAGTATCTTAGTTGAGTTCCTTTTAGGGAAAGACCTTTGTTTTTGAGAAAATTACTTGTTAGACCTTTTTATATAAGCCTCTTCAAGGCATGTTCTGAAAGGAAACTGCAAAACACAGAGATGGCTGGACTGTTCTCTGGTGCAGCTAAAATGTTAGGGGTAGGAACCAGTAGGAGGCAGAGAAATGAAGAAGAAAGAGAGCAGGGAAGGAACGTGCACACACATTATGAGGTGGGGCTGAAGCCTGCAAAGAAAGGAGACTGTGAGAAACTCTGGGGAGAAGGTGGCAAGGGACTTCGGGAAACCTGGCTGTCTCAGATTTCATCTTCAGTTTTGCTTTGCTATCTTGAACCTTTGGGTAATATATCACTGTATACAGTCATGTGGGGGTGGTATTTTAGGAACAAAGGAACAGCAGCAGTTCTGAGATGGCAGAAAAGGGACACACATAAAGCACAGTCACAAACTCATCCAGGATGGAATGACAGTCACAGAGTGAGCCTGAACCCTTGCACTCAGAGAAGCTGGTGTTTGGCATTCCAGGCCTGAAAATGGAGTCCACAGAAGGTTAAGATTGAGAGACCACATTCTGCCAACTTAGAAAAGAAATTGTTTTCTGGGATGAAGAGGGTAGATGAAAATGTAAAGTCACAGTAGGAGAACCTCAAGGTGTGAGGCATGGGGCAAGTGCTGGACTACTGCTCTGGAGAGGCGGGCGGGGGGAGGGGCAGAGAGGCGTGGATATCATGTTATCAGGAAGAACAAGCTGTACTTTTCACCCATTGTTAGCAAGGATCAAAAAACTGGCTTGGAAACAGTCATACTCATATGTTGCAGGAGGGAGAGAAAAACCTAATTTACGGGGAGCAACCTGGAAATATTTATCACAACTTAAAATGCAAACTGCTGGCTGGGTTCCATGGTTCACACCTATAATTCCAGCGCTCTGGGAGGCAGAGGCGGGTGGATTGCTTGAGCTCAGGAGTTCAAGACCAGCCTTAGGAAGAGGGAGACCCTGTCTCTACTAAAAACAAAAAAACTAGCCAGGCGTTGTGGTGGGGGCCTGTAGTCCCAGCTACTTGGGAGGCTGAGGCAGGAGGATTGCTTGAACCCAGGAGTTTTAGGTTGTTGTGAGTTGTGATGAAGCCATGACACTCAACCCCGGGGAGACAGAGTGAAACTCTGTCTCAACAACAACAAAAAGCAAACACCCTTCACCATGGTAAATCCAACTGTAAGACTGTAGCCTATAGAGCTGCATAGGAGAGGTGACTTAGGCCTACTGCAGCCTCTCTATGTGGTAACAAGCAACAGATGGAATCTTTTTTTTTTTTTGTTACATTAATGCATTTATGGGGTATGATGTGCTGATTTCATATAGAATTAGGAATGCTTATATCACACTGGTTAATATATACCTCATCTCATTTACTTAATTATTGTATTAAGATATTTATATTCTATACTAATAGATCCGACATGTACCCTTGCATTATGCACCATAGGTGTGAGCCCACCATTCACCTTCCCTCTATCTGACCTCCCCCTCCCCTCCCATGCCCCCTCCCCACTACTTCATCTTGGGCCATAGTTGTGATCTATTCTTCATGTGAAAGTGTGAGTGATTGTAAATTGGTTTCATAATAGTACTAAGTACACTGGATATTTTTTCTTCCATTCTTGAGATACTTTACTAAGTAGGATATGTTCCAGCTCCATCCATGTAAATGTAAAAAAGGTAAAGATTCCACAGCAGATGGAATCTATGTGTCATTAATAACAGGCTGGTGTGTAAGTGATGCTGGACCCATGACATGGAGAATTACAAAGCCATAGAAAAGAACAAGGGAGTCCTTTATGTATTGAAAGGGATTGTTCTCCTAGATACGTGAGTCATTATGAAAGTTTTGAGACAGACTATGTTAATGGGCCATTATTGCACTTCCCAGAAACACAGTGACAGCATCCTTTCTGACTTACCAGTGCTAGTTTCAACCTGCTTGGCTTATCACTGTTGCTTCTGGAAGGGCTTCCTCTGTTTCTATCCAAGTAGATTTTACATTTCTTGATTTTTGTGCATTTAAAAACTTTTGTAATAACCCACATATACTGTGGGTTGTATGTTATAGTTTGTGCTAAAATAAAAAATGGAGGGGGGTGGATGAAGGAAAAAATTATTTGTTGCATGTGCATAGAATCTCTTAGAGAGGACAGTCTAGAAACCAGTGATGTGTTCTCGCTGGGAGCGTAAGAAACAGAGGGTAACAGGGAAGTGGACTTCTCGCAGTAAATCTTGTTTTCTTTTTTAATCACTTAAAATTTTGAATTGAAAAAAGTTTTTTTTTGAATCATGTGAATGTACTAGTTATAAAAGATATGAGCCACCACTGAAAGCAGATGTAAACATAGAGGGGCACTCAGAGAGAGTGGGAACTGCACAGCAGGTAGTGCCTTCGGCTGCCTCTTGTCTCCCTTCCAGGGCTCCTTCTACAGTCTCGGTGTCCTCTGCTGCCCCCTGACCATGCCTGTCCACTGACCCCAAACTCCTGACGCCTCACACCTCTGCACTTCCATCACCACATACCTCCTCGTGTCCCCCTGACCCCACTGAGATGCGGTTTTCAGTCTTGTGCCTTCACCATAGCTAGTCCAAGACCTTCTCACGGCCCTGGGCGTCAGATTACGTGACATGTAACTGGACCTGCTTTAAACTCACTCCTTCCTCTCTTCTCTTGCCTCACACTACTGAGGTTCTCTTTTCCCACTTCACCCCTTCCTCTGCCCCCCAGAGGGGCACATTTCCTACAGCTCATCTCTCTGTTCTCTTCTCCATCATCCCACATGGGGGACGGTGTCCCTCATTCTTAAGGCTTCCAGAACCACTTCTATGCCACGACTACAACATCCTGAGTCACCAGTGAGCCATCTTTTCCTCCAAGCTGCAGCCCCAGGAGGAAATGTAGACTGGGCACATCTACCTGGCTGTCTCACCCTGCCCTGGGCCTTCATGCTCCATGATAAATTTCAGACATCCAGCTCACTGGACTGGCTATCCCCTGAACTTCTGGGCAAAAGCTAGTGGTTCCAGAAACCCTGGGAGTCATTCCTGCTTTCACTGCTCAGAGATCAAAGGCTGATTTGTAGCTGACAGTCTTTCTCCACCTCCCTTTCCCCCAGGCTCTGTGTCACAGCAAGTTTTCCTTGAAAATTTCTGTCATATGACTTCCTTCCTCTACATTTTCACTTACTCACCCAAGCTCTGGATTGCAGACAAAATTACTCAACAGTCTCCGAATCATCCTATCATTTAGTCAGTGGACATTTTGTGTGGATAGATTATGTATGAGGCACACGCCACATGCCATGGGGATACTAAGATGGACGGGGCATGCAGACAGCTTTATACAAAGTCAGAGGATGGAAGGAACAAAAGAAGAGATAAAGAGCAATGCAAGTTCACAGGCAGTGGGAATCACTTCCAGAGAAGGGGCTCTGAGAAAAGTTTCAGGCAGCAGAAATGACATTCAAACTGGAGAGACAGGATTAGCTGGACACAGATGAGAACAAAGGCAGCCACGAGGTAAGAAACATCAGGGCTTACGTAAATCCCTATCATGCCCCTTAATACCCTGTGACTTACAGCGATTTACTCAACACTCGTGTTCCTCATCTAGGAAACAGAGGCAATAACGTCACCTTGCTCCTTGGCTTTTTGTTAGGATTAAATAGATGTGTGTTTGGGGTGCTCTGCGGTAGATTAACTATATGTTATATATTGAAAAATGCAGAAAAACTAAGAAAGAATGAGATATAAACTATAACAAAATACAATGATGTAAACTAAAAGGCTACCACACAATGGTTGCCACCAGTCAGGTGACTACAAAGGAACAACAAAAGGGAATGTTTTGGGGTAAGTTTCTGTGTCCTGATATCCTGATTATGGTGACAGTGACACAAGCCTACCACTGCATTTGTGTGTGTTTTAACTGTTAAACCTGTACACCCAAAGGAAAAAAATCATGAAATCATACTTTCATTATCATGAAAATCATACTTTCATGAACATACATAAATTAAAAAGGAAAATGTTTAATACATTACAACAGCTGGTTTTGGGAGGGAGAGAACAGGTATAGAGAGAAAAAGAAAAAATGCTAATAAACACAAGACAGGGGCCTTGCACAGACCCACAAAGACAACGCATCCTGAACTGGGGATGAGGACCATCCTGTGCCTGAGATCTCCTCCCACTGCCCCACAGAGGACAATGGCCTAGAGGAGGGTAAGTAAAGGACAGTAACTAAAGGAGTGGGGGAAGAGGTGCTGAGCGGGTAGAAATTGAGGGTAAGAAAGAGACAGACCTGAAAGATGAGGACACTATGATCTCACTTACCAGTAAGTCCCACAAACCCAGGTAGCACGCTTACATAATTTATCATTACAGCCATCCAGCCAAGTCTGCCACACTATGGTGTCACATAAATTTTGGCAAGTGACTAAATCAAGGTAACGACAGGACTTTTCGTGTTTGATAACTGGTTGCTGGGGCGTGGGAAAGGAGTGAGGGTCCCAGACCAATGGGCAATGGACAGCTGTGCTGCCCTTCCCGGGGCCCCCAGGAAAAGCAGACTTAGAGTGGGTGAAAAGCAGCACATGCAGCTTGGGTTATCGTGAGCCTGGGGTCCTTGTGGAGCCTCTAAATGAAGGTGGGCAAACAGATCCTTTTGGGACTTCCCTAAACAGACACTGATGATAAAAGCTGTGGAGACAAGCTCTGCCCTCACCCTGAGGCAGCGGTGGGTAGGGCAAGAAGTGCCCTGGGTGTAGGGTGGCTCAAGTCTATAATCCTAGCACTCTGCAGGACCGAGGTGGGTGGATCCCTTGAGTTTAGGCGTCTGAGACCAGTTTGTGCAAGAGTAAGACACTGTCTCCACTAAAAATAGAAAAACTAGCTGGGCATTGTGGCATGTGCCTGTAGTCTCAGCTATTTAGAAGGCAAAGGCAAGAGCATGGCTTGAGCCCATGAGATTGAGGTACTGTGAGCTACGATGATGCCATGGCACTTAACCCAGGGCGACAGGTGAGACTTTGTTTCAAAAAAAGAGTAGGGAGAAAAAGAGTTTAAGGAAGAATCTGAGAAAGTAGTGGCCTGAGAAACTGGCAGAAACCTTGGGGCATTGAGGGGATACTACTTCAAGATTAGTGTGGTCATAGTGTCACATGCTTCAAGGAAAAGGTTTCCACCAAACTGGGTCATGTGGATGGAGTTCACTGGTAATCTCCCCCTGAGGAGAGGAGCAGTGAGAACACAGGCAGATGCAGTGGGACTAGATGTAAAGGGGAAGGGAGAAGGTAGTCCCTCAAGTCTAGGAATGTGCTCCAAAGGTTGAGGAAAAAGCCATCAAAGACGAAAGGTTGAAATTAGAGGACTGAGGAGATAACTGATGGTTGATGGAACTGTGAGTGGGCCAGGTTGGATAAGCTCCCGGGGCAGGGGGATTGCTTGAGTATGGCCAGTCTGGGTAACATAGCACAAGCCCGTTTCTAAAAAAATTTTTTTTAAATTAATGCAAAGTTTCTTTTGTTTCTTTAAAACTTAAGAGACCCAAAGAATTCAAGCAAGCCACAGAAGCATTTGCATAAGGATATCATAGGCACAAGAAAGTAATACCAAAATTCAGCTTTAGGGGCTGGCTAAGATAATGTGGTAAGAAGACTTTTTTTTTTTTTTTGAGCGAGAGGGTTTCTCACTCTATTGCCTGGGCTAGAGTGAAGTATCATCACCATAGCTCACTATAGTCCTGAACTCCTAGGCTCATGTGATTCTCCTCTCTTAGCTTCCTGACTACCTAAGACTACAGGTACACACCACCACACCTGGATAATTTTTCTATTTTTTTCTGGAGACAGGGTCTCAATATGTCAGTTACTTAGGCAGTTCTTGAACTCATGGCCTCAAGAAATCCTCCCACTTTTGCCTCCCAAAGTGCTAAGATTATGCACCCAACCTGGAGACTTACTTTTGACTGTTTGTCATTTTGTACCTTGAGTTTTGTACTATATACATGCATTTTACATTGTTATAAAAATAATTTTTTATAAAATATAAATAGATCATCATTGACCCAGACAAGAGTAATTTCAGATACAGAATATAGTATAGCAAACAGTATATTCTATACAGTCTGATATTATGTAATCTGTATATATACTATAGTGTACACATAGTATATAGAGCATACTATACGCAGTTACAGTATAGCATAGGAAAAGAAGCCAGATTGCAACAGGTTCCTGCATGATTCAGAGAAGAGAAAATGGAGAAATTAACTGCAAATATCTCTTTTAAGAAGTCTGTCTCAAGAGGGATGAGAAATATAAGATAATAGTCACTTGACAACATGTAAGTATCATTTTGTTTGGAAGAGAGTATTGTGAAATATCCATACAAAAGAACTAGCGGAAATTAGCTTAACAATGCAGCTGGTAAAGGAGATAACTAAGGGGGCAGCCCAAGATCTGAGCAGACAGGAGACTTTATAGTTTTGGAGTATGGAGACGGATATTTCAAGACAAGAAATATGTCTTGTCCCAGATGTGGAGGCAGTGCTACAGGGGAAGATGGTCTGGGGTGGTTTGATTAGTTTAAGTGAATCAGCAAAATTCCCTGCTCTTCAGACACACTAACGGATACCGAAATGGGAAACAGACTTGATTCTGGTCAGTAAGACCTAAGCAGGCATTTGAAGGGGGCTTCAAATAAAAGAGCTGCAGGAAGCCATGTCTCTCTCCTGCTGAAGGGGAATGAGAAAGTGTGTGGTCCCAACTGCTGCTGGCAGCCATCCCCAAACCACGGGGAAGTGCCCCAGGATGAAGCCAACAGCTGCACAAACAGCAGAGAGAGAAGCTCCCAGATCCTTGATGAGATCACTGAGCCACCAGATCAACCTGCCCTGAAGACTGCCTTCACCTGGACTGCGAGGAAAAAAAGCCATGTTAAGTTGGGTCTTCTGGACCCAGAATCCTCTCACTGATAAACATCCTTAAGAGGAACAAGATAAACTAGAGTCAGGAACTGAGGCAGAAGATGCTGGATGGAATTTTCACCTTCTTCTCTGTAAAGTAAAAAGTAATCCCCATGCTAAGAGTGCAGTGGGAGCCATGCAGAGGCAGAGTTCAGGGGAAGCCGCAGCTGGCTGTCCAGGCACTGGGAAAGACAGCAGCCTGAGGCTACCCAGCGGACCTGACAGGCAGCCCTGAGCATCCAGATGAGGGTTTTGAGACACGTTTGGCTGCAAACAGCACAGGGCTGTGTTCCGGTTGGGCAACTGTGAGTTTGGGGATGGACAGCACAGGCGAGAAAGAGTTAGGCACAGTGACATGGCAGCTGTTGCAGTGATGAACCCTAAGGTCTAGCTGCACTTGAGAGGGAGTGAATGTAGGAGAGGGCTGAGGGGTAAAATAATAATAATAAAAGGGATGGAGTAGACATCTCCTTGGATCAAAGACCTGGAATTGAGAGCACCAAAGAGACAATGCAGAGACAGGTCTAGACAAACAGAGCTAAGTATCCCCAAAATAAGACAAAGGGTCCAGCACCCTTCGCGCCCCATTGCCACCCCTAATTCATGACTGTTGTTTCAGGATTAGCTGTTACTGGGTAAGTTTGAGTGAAGCTGGACAGGCACAGATAAGAACTAGGAGGGGCCTTATTCCCCCTGTATCACCCAGAGACACATGCCTATCAGCAGTGTTTCAGGTTTTGTTCTGATGCTTCTTTTCTTTTTCTTTTTTTTTTTTTTGAGACAGAGTCTTATTATGTCACCCTCGGTAGAGTGCCATCATGTCACAGCTCACAGCAACCTCAAACTCTTGGGCTTAAGCAATTCTCTTGCCTTAGCCTCCCAAGTAGCTGGGACTACAGGTGCCTGCCACAACACCTGGCTATCTTTTTTATTGCAGTTGTTTAGCAGGCCAGGGGCAGGTTCGAACCCGCCACCCTCAGTGTATGTGGCTGGCACTGTAACCACTGTGCTATTGATACAGAGCCTGTTCTGAAGTTTCTGAACAGGAAACATTCCCTTGTTGCAAATGGAAAATGAGGAACACTGCAAGAAAAGCACCCACCAAGCTGGTCTTTGTAAAGAACTCACCTCTGTATTCATCTTGGTCTCTTCCTACAGCGGCTGTGAAGACAAAAGCAGAGAGAGGTTCAGGACTCTGCTCCAACACTGTGCACTCTCCTGTGCCCCTCCCCCCATGACTTCCCGTCTCACCAATCTCATCTTCCCCACTCCCTCCCACCCTGTGCCTTCAGCAGGGGTGCCCAGGTTGGTGTCTAACCTGGGGTTGGTGGTGGCTGACTTTGCTGGCATGTCTCACCAGCAATGTTTCTCTAGAGAAAGGCATTTTCAACACCAAGCTGCAAACATGATCCCTTCATGGGAGTGATGCACTTCCCACGGCAGATGCTTAGAAAGGACAGCCTTTCACGGGGCTTTGTTCTATGGGGACAACCAAGGCAATAAGAAGGCACACCTTTCTTCCCCTTCCTAACTGAGTTTTCAGAGTACATCAATTTCTTATACTAAAAGAATGGCCTTGGCTCTGCGCCTGTAGCACAGTGGTTATGGCACCAGCCACTTACATCGAGGGTGGTGGGTTTGAACCCGGCCAGAGCCAACTAAACAGCTGCCTCAGAAAAATAGCTGGGTGTTGTGGCAGGTGCCTGTAGTCCCAGCTACTTGGGAGGCTGAGGCAGGAGAATTGCTTAAGCCCAAGAGTTTGAGGTTGCTGTGAGCTGTGATGCCACAGCACTCTACCCAGGGTGACATAGTGAGACTCTGTCTAAAAAAAAAAAAAAAAAGAAAAGAAAGAAAGAAAAAGAATAGTTCAACAGGCTGCTCTGGACCCTTACAAAAAAGGAAGGAAGGAGCAAACAGGAGCACTCAGAAGGAATGGGGGAAAATAGGAAGTGAGGGGAAGCAGGAGAGGGAAGCAAAAGAAACAAGGAGACAGTATGGTTTAACAGTGGTTCCAAACTTCAGTGTACTCCTGGCACCGCTTGTTGAAAACGCGTATTTCTGGCCAGGCATACCGGCTCATGCCTATAGTCCCAGCTTCTCAGGAGGCTGAGGCAGGAGGATCACTGGAGCCCAGGAGGTTGAGGTTATGGTGAACTATGATGATACCACTGCAGTCTAGCCTGGGCAACAATGTGAGACCCTGACTCTTAAAAACAAACCAAAAAACCAAATCCCACCCGTGCACGTTTCTGGATTCCTTCTCTAGATTCTGATTCAGGAGATCTAGAGTGGGGAGAGGCTGTAAGTCTGCATTTTCATCAGGCATCCAGGAGACTGTGTACAGATGTTCATGAGCCCCACTTGGAGAAACACTAGAATTGAGAGAACAGAGAGGCCCATAGAGAGCAATCTTTTCATTCATTTTCAGAGCTGCTTGAATTGTCACTGTATTTTAACTAGTATAACTGGGCAGCCAACACAGGGCCAAAGGATAGGAGGGGTGATGAAAGAAGCATAAAGATGCCTCTCCAGTCCCTCCACTGGGGTGGGCTGTCCAGGAAGCCCATGTAAGTGACTGTTTCTTATTCACAGACGCCTGTGATTAAGTACAGGGATGACAGCCATAAATAACAAGGAAATAATAATTCCCATGGGGTGCCAGCCCCATATACCGAGGGTGGCAGGTTCGAACCTGGCCCTGGCCAAACTGTAACAAAAAAATAGCTGGGCCTTGTGGTCCCAGCTACTCAGGAAGCTGAGGCAAGAGAATCGCCTAAGCCCAGGAGTTGGAGGTTGCTGTGAGCTGTGATGCCATGGTACTCTACTGAGGGTGATAAAATGAGACTCTGTTTCTAAAAAAAAAACCCAAAATAATAATAACCCCACAACAACCACTACCACCACCTTGATTCTGAGTAATCCCAAGACTATCTGGGGGGGACTCTGTGAGCTTTGTGTTGAAAATGATACTTTTTTCCAGCAATTCCCCTCTTTTCTCCCTTCTTATTCCTCTTTCCTGAGTTGAAAGCGGGTCTCAGAACGCAACCTGGCCAGCATACAAATGCTGCCTTTCCTTTTGAAATTAGGAGCCTTTTCTTATCTCCTGAAAAATCTGAAGAAGGAAACTTGCTAGAAGAAAAACTCTGAAAAACAGAATGTAACAAAGTGAATAGACTTTCTTCTCAAATCCTGGGGAATCAGTATAGGTGTGATGTCCTTTTTTTTTTTTTTTTTTTGAGACAGACTCTCACTCTATTGCGTAGGCTAGAGTGCTGTAGCCTCAGCCTAGCTCACTACAACTTCAAACTCCTGAGTTCAAGTGATCCTTTTGCCTCAGCCTCATGAGTAACTGTGACTACAGGTGCCCACCACAAGCCTGGCTAGTTTTTCTACTTTTAGTAGAGGCAGGGTCTCACTCTTGCTCAGGCTGGTCTCAAACTCCTGAGCTCAAGGGATCCTCCTACCTCAACCTCCCAGATTGTTAGGATTACAGACGTGAGCCACTGTGCCTCCCAGGTGTGATGTCTTTTTATGCACAAAACATCTCAGAAGGCTAAGTCACTGAGAGTTAAGGCGTAGGGGGCAGGGGAAGGCAGAACTAAGCGGAGGAGGCCTGTGGGCACTGGGCTGGGCTGGAGCATAGGCTCCCAGAGAACACGACTTGCTTACCCTGTCCTGAAGTCCTGCAGAGATGCTCCCATCTCCAAACTATGCTGTGATTTTTGTTTATATATTTTAAGAACTTTAGTTCAAGTCTCCCTTGGAGCCTATATGTGAGTGAGGAAATCTGATAACAAAATGTATAAACATGAGGAGTAAGATAACAGATGTGAGCCTGTCTATGTCAACTTACTTTACATTAACTCTGCCAACTTTGGCAATAAAAAAACTGCTATTAATTACATTTTACAGATAAAGTACTTGAAGTCCAGGGAAGGTAATAGCACTCAGCCTCATAGCCAAGTGGCACTGCCCTGTAATTTCTAGACTTTCTGGTTCTAGAGTCAAATCCCAGGGAGCCAAGAGGCCTTGACAGCTCCAGTCTCACACTCACCCAGAGAGTATCTGTGATAAATAAGAGGCCTGCAGTTTGGTTCTCTGTTAGTCCTCTGTTTGTCCTGTCCAAACAACCACAGTCAGATTCCTCATATGTAGGCTGAATGGTTGGACTTCATCTCTAAGGTCTGTTCCAGCTCTAAGATGCTCTCCAGTTCCCAGAAAAGGAAATTCAGGCAACTCTTCACAACAGGTAGAATGATACTCAACATCAGTTATGATTATACAATGTAAAGTATGGTTTCACCAAGATGCCCTATCAGATTGACAGACCAAAATGGTTGCCAGATTATGTTGGTCAACGTGTGTTGAGAAATAGAATCTCTGACATTACTGGGGAATGACAGGTGGGTATTATCTCGATGGAAGGCAGTTTAGCAATATCTACTAAAATTCTCAACATATCCGACCTCTGACCTAACAATTCCTCTGCTTCCTATTTCTGTCTCTAGCCACCAAACCACGTTCTCCAAACTCTTTGTCCAACATTACAACTGTTAGTTTTTCCTTTCTTTCTTTCTTTCTTTCCTTCCTTCCTTCTTCCCTCCCTCCCTTTTCTTTTCTTTCTTTCTTTTTTTTTTTTTTTTTTTTTTGAGACAGAGATTCACTCACTCTGTTGATCTGGGTAGAGGGCTATGCTGTCATAGCTCATAGCAACCTCAAACTCTTGGGCTCAAGCAGTCCTCTTGCCTCAGCCTCCCAAGTAGCCGGGACTACAGGCACCTACCACAACACCTGGCTATTTTTTAGAGATGGGGTCTCACACTTCCTCAGGCTGGTCTCGAACCTGTAAGCTTAGGCAATCCTCCCGCCTCGGCCTCCCAGAGTCCTAGGATTATAGGAGTGAGCCACCATATCCAGCTTTAGGCTTTCCCTTTTAATGTAAGGTAACCGGACGTCCCGCTTTTAGGGGGCACAGTCCCGATTTTTAACAATTTGTCCTGCATCCTGCGGCGTTTTATAAAAGTCCTGATTTTTGGAAAGAATGCACGGCAAGCTAGGAAACGGCGGGAGAATGGGAAGGGAATAGACAGTTTTTGGCTGCCATGTGGCTATTTTGCGAGGATATGAGTTTTATATCATTTTTGCTAATTTTATAATGTTAAACTTTAATAATAACAAATAATTGTTGAGAACTGATTATTGAGAACTGCTTATCAAAGTTCACATTGTTGATCAGTTGTTAGAATTCGACCTCCATTGTTTGGACTTAATGAACAATGGCATTTTTTGGCATTGGCAACCACGAAAACATTTTGTAACTGTCTCTCAGACAATACACATTGTACTGTGTGCTAGTGCTAGTTAAGCAAGTGATGTCAACAAATCAGCTATTCAGATAATTTAGGTAAGTAATTTATTTATTTATTTCATGAATTTAGCAGACAGTACTTGTATTATTTATATTTTATAGTGGCGGCAACAAGTCTAGCGCCGGCCTTGAAAGTGACACGACTTACAAGGTATCATTATTAAAAAAATATATTGATAAGGAAAAGGTTAAATCTTCGGCATCAGCAAAAGTCACAATAGAGAACAAATGGTTAGAAATATTTCATCATTTTGAAACAAACCATGTTCCATACAATAATGCACTAAAAATTGTGGGATACGTGCTGTCCTTACCAGGAACTAATGCTGTGACTGAACATGTTTTTTCTACAGTAAATAAAGTGTGGACATCAGAAAAATCACAATTAAGTGTTGAGACTTTGAAAGCCATTTTACGTGTGAAATATACTTTAATAAATTCTTGTGAAAAATTTCATGACTTTTAAACGACAGCAATCTACTAAAAAAATTCACTCAAATGAGAAATATGCCAAAGGATAAAATAATACTATACACAATTTTTTAATGTGTCATATTTGTAAATTGTACTTATGTTGAAATTAAAAAAAAATTACAATACTATTTTTGCATTCTATGAAAATTTTTGTTGCTCCGTGTAGACCAAATTTTTAATTAAGAACACACCCCCCGGCTCGGCACCTGTGGCTCAAGCGGCTAAGGCGCCAGCCACATACACCTAAGGTGGCGGGTTCGAATCCCCAGCCTGGGCCTGTCAAACAACAATGATGGCTGCAACCAAAAAATGGCCAGGTGTTGTGGCGGGCACCTGTAGTCCCAGCTACTTGGGAGGCTGAGGCAGGAGACTCGCTTGAGCCCAGGAGTTGGAGGTTGCTGTGAGCGTGATGCCATGGCACTCTACCCAGGGGGATAGCTTGAGGCTCCGTCTGAAAAAACAAAACAAAACAAAAAAACACACCCCCGTCAATGGTGTCCCACTTTACCAATGTTAAAATCTGCTCACCTTATTTTAATGAGAATTTACAGGAAAGCTTTCCTGTAAGAGCAGTCTACCAAATAGTACTCATGAATTTTACTGTTCTCCCAGAGAATCTGGGGAAAGCAAACCCAGGGTTTGGAGAGATACACACTCATGAGAAAAGAATCCTACCTAGAAATCCTACCACACCAGGCATCAGGGGTGCACCTCCTAGGATGAACTGCAGGGCTGCTCATAACGCACCCTCAGCTGGGGCATCCTAGCTGGTGCTCACAGAGCTGAGTAACTGGCGGGACCTGCCAGGGTCACATAAGTGGCACTAGATCTTTACCACATTCTTCCCCCTTTTGCTTTCAGCTTCCCTTAGGGCATGGTCAGGAGAGGCAGCAACCTCAGGCCAGCTGAGATCTGGCTTCACCTTTCAACACCCCACTTGCCTACCCCACATTGCCCTCTCCTTTCCTCTCTGCTGTCTGACTAAGACCCGTCAAAGTCGAAACAGAATTCAGGGAGTATTTTATTCTGTATTTTAATATTTCTTAAAATATCTAAGACCTAATCCTGTAACAAGAACATTTGAGTTTGTTTAGGTTTTTTGTTTTTAAGGGTTTAATATTTAAATGGTCAACACAAAAAGTTTTCTAACTTTTAGTATTATGTTTAGAGAGATTTTTTCTAAGAGCGTTATGATCACATTTTTATTTACCAGATATTTTACTTTTCTTTCTTTTTTATTTACCTTTTTATTTTTTAATCTACCTAAATTGTATTTTGGTATATGGCATAAGTCTCTAATTTTACTTTTCACCAAATAGTTGCACTGTGTCCATATTATTGATTGGATATTTCACCCTTTCCCTCAGTGATTCCATACTTACATACTTAAATTCTATGAATAGTTATTCTTTTTTTCCCTCTGCTGTGCCTTGGACTTCTACTCCCATGCTTTTAATGCACTGTTTAGACACATAATTGTGGCTTTAGAGTGCTTTAATAACTGGTAGTTTAGGTTCTTTCATTAATCTTATTCACTATTCTCATCTATTCTTGCTTAGATTTCTAGATTTATTTTAGAACATCTCTGTCAAGTTAAAACAAATTTCACTGGATTTGCATCAAATGTATAAATTAAATTAGGATTGCATCAAATGTACAAATTAAATTAGGGTGAATTAATAAGCCTTCCCATCCAGAAGGCTGAGCATGGTAGCTCATGCCTGTAAACCTAGCACTCTGGGAGGCTAGAGCTCCGGAGTCTACAGCCTGAGCAAGAGCGACACCCTGTCTCTATTAAAAATAGAAAAATTAGCCAGGTGTTGTGGTGGGCCCCTGAATCCCAGCTACTCAAGAGACAGAGGCAGGAGAATCATTTGAATCCAGGAGTTTGAGGTTGTTGTGAGCTAGACTGATGCCATGGCACTCTAACCTGGGCAATAGAGTGAGACTCTGTCTCAAAAAAAAAAAAGTCATCACCTTTACATAAACAACCTGCTTAAAGCAATTTAAAGTAGGCTTTTCCTCCCTCCATATCCACTGTAGCAAGTTTGCTGAACAGTCTTGGAGACTGAGCTTTTATCTACATTGACTCCAAAACACAATGCAATTAGGTGTAGAGACAAAACTTCTCTCTGGGGATAACAGCCAGCCTGTGACTCAAGCGACCAGAATTTTAGACCTGGCTTGGGCACCAGGTAGCTGTGTGACCAAGGTCAGGACATGTGGTCTCCTGCGCCTTAGTTTCAGCACCTTCAACAAGGAGAAGAGGCAGATGAACTTAGATAACCCCTACATTCTCCTTCTGTGCTGATATGCTCTAGTTCTAATTCACTTTACTTCTACTTTTTTTTCTTGTTCTCTTTTAAAATAACTTTCTTGGTGTTTGGCTTGGCTAACTGAAGTTTCCTAGTTTTTCTTCTGGTTTCTCAAGCAAACTAGGTCAAGGCGCAGGTTGCTGGAGCCAGTGAAGCAGTGGCCATCAAGGCCCCAGGCACATGAGTGCTCAGTGGGTACCGCTTTTTCCAAACAAGAGTCATTCTCTTCCCCGTCTCACCTGTCCATCTGAAAGAATCTCAATTTAACAGAAGAGAAATGAGATAACAAGAGGCAAATTATCCTTACTAAGGAATAAACCTCTGGTAATATTTAAACTTGGAAGGATAAATCCACCCATGTTTTAAAACAGCTGCTTATTAACTCAAACAATTGTGGAAAAATGTGCAACTCAATTTCAAAACTGGGTCGAGGTTAAGACATTCTGGGGTCAGGCCAGGTGTGGTGACTCATGCCTATAATCTAGCACTCTGGGAGGCACAGACACTCAGACTGCTTGAGCTCAGGAGTACAAGACCAGCCTGGGCAAAAGAGAGACCCCATCTCTAAAAATAGCTGGGCATTGTGGTGGGCGCCTGTAATCTCAGCTACTCAGGAGCCCGGGACAAGAGGAACACTTGAATCCAGGAGTTTGAGGTTACTGTGAGATATGACACCCCGGCACTCTACTAAGGGTACATTGCGAGACTCTGTCTCAAAATAAAAAAAAAAGACATTCACACACCTACACCGACCCTTTTGAAGGTCCAGGTTGTAACCTTGATCCCTTATTGTTGAAAGCCTAGCTTTTCCTGGCTAAGTGCTACAGGAAACCATGAGCTGCTGGAACAGCTGAGCATACACAAGTACAACTTGCCACGTGTGTGTGTGTGTGTGTGTGTGAATACAAATAGTGCATACAAGCTGAATATGTACAGACTGAACTTTTATTTCTAACATTTTAAAAGCTCAATAATTATGCTTTTAAAGGCATCTAGAAGGAACATGTTTTCTTTTCTCAACAAATCAATCAAGATTTTTACAAGCACGATTTCACAATGGATTATTTCAATCATTTTATTTTCTACACTTAACATATCATATTCATTCACTGTTTTGTTTTCCTATGCATTTTTTAAGGGGCTGCAAATCCTCAGATTTCAGGTGAGAAATTTTAAGGCCTTTGCAAACTCTGATTTTTGGACATGATTTCTGCAATAGAAAAAGGGAAACATGCTGGTGTGTTGGCTCATGTCTGTAATCCTAGCACTTTGGGAGGCCAAGAAGGGGAGGATTGCTTGAAGTCAGGAGTTAGAGACCAACCTGAGCAACATAATGAGACTTCATCATTGCGAAAAATTTAAAAATTAGCCAGGCATTGTGGTGCATGCCTGTAGCCCTGGGTACTTGGGATGATGAGGCAAGAGGACTGCTTGAGCCCAGGAGTTAAGAGGTTTACAGTGAACTATGATGTTACTGCATTATAGATCAGGAACAAAGATCCTGTCTCAAAAGAAAAAAAAAATAGAGAAACAGTAGTTAAGCTATAAGACAAATCATTATGATTATTAAGTATAAGAGCAAGGTACATAAAATATCTAACTATTTATCCAGCAAACACCTGTTTTAGTACAGCAAACAGCCTAAATTACTTAAAATAGGGAGGACAGAAAAAACTTCAGTGCCTAAAAAACAGAGCGACTGGATGTCACTGCATAGAATGGAGCCAGAGGGCAAAAGCAGCAGTGGTCTATATGTGTACCGTATGTGCTGTAGTTTCCAAGAACAGTTTTAATCTATTGCCTTTTATTCTCATCATACCCTTTAAGAAGTAGAGCCTCAAAACCTTCATTCTGCAGAGGTCCGGAGACATTGGCTCCCTTGCTGATGGTAGTTTTCAGTGGCCCCGTCCCTCACCCTTGGAGGCCTGGCTGACTGTGCCCCTTCACCCTTCAGCTTCCACTTGGGTTTGGCCAGTGGAGGGGGTCTGCAGGAGAGGGACAAAGAGTGAGCCCACAGTACCCATGTCCTACCTGCCTGGTCCCACAGGCTGCTGCTCTGGTAGTGGCTACACTCTGTGATGGCCACAGCAGCCATGAAGGGGGTTAGCCCTTCCTCCAGTGCTCAGCCTTTGCATCTCCTCCCATCTCCCAGGCTCTGGTCTCTTCCCTGCCTCTTCAGACTAGTGAAGCTCCCGCGCTCTTCCCTGGGTACCTTGTTGTTATTTGTTGGTTCCTCTGATCCGGCCCACTCTCCTATCAAAAGTCCCCTCCAAACTTCCTTTCATTTTTGTGTTTTTGCCTGTTAGGATCCTAACTGATACATCTGCCTATCAAAATCTCACAGCAAATTAATAGTGCAGCCAGGACTAAAGAGCTTCCTTAGCTTACATTGTGCCTCTCTTTTGACTTCAGTCTCCCCCTGACCCCCGGCCCTGACATACAAATTGGGATTTGGAACTCCTTAGAGGACATCAGCAATAACTTAGTGATTTCCATCAGCCCTGTGGTGCTCACTAACATTTCTGACTGGGGGAGTGGGGGAGTGTGCCCCTGGCATCTGGGTAGAGGCCAGGGATGTTATAAAACATTCTATAATGCACAGGACACCACTCCCATGCTCCAAACACGTAAAAGGAGTTATTTGGCCCAAAATGTCAAGGTTGAGAACCCTGGATTACTCATCATGCAGAATAAACCTTCCTCCTCTTTCCTCCAGAAAGGCCCTCTTAAGTACCAATAATCATTGCCCCAAAGCCAGAAGTATGGGGAAGGATTAGGGAAAGGGTGACTTTAGGTGAGGCCAGCTACTGGCCTAAAAGGTCCAAGGGTAAGGATAAAAGTGAGCCTTGCTCCCAGAATGGACTTTCCTTCCATGGAGGGAGTTGGGTATTTTGGGACCTATCAAAGAAATACAGATGGTGCCAAAAAAAGTATGCACATTTTAAGAAAGAAAAATCCTATATTAATATTGTACTATTCAACATATACTGATAACAAAAGAAGAATACAAGTCACATTTGAGTACCTCTTATAATTATAAAGGTCAAATGTGACTTGAGTATTATAATTTTAATGGCTATGTGGGACAACATATCACTGAGTGGTGGAAATTTTCCTTATTTTGTTTCTTTTTGCTTTTCTATGTACTTTAAATTTTTCTATAAAGGTTAGTATAATTATTCAAAACTCTTTAAGAATGGCTCGGCACCTGTAGCTCAGCAGCTAGGGCACCAGCCACATATACTGGAGCTGGCAGGTTCAAATCCAGCCTGGGCTTGCCAAACAACAATGACAACTACAACCAAAAAATAGCTGGGCATTATGGCAGGCGCCTGTAATCTCAACTACTTGGGAGGCTGAGGCAAGAGAATCACTTAAGCCCAAGAGTTTGAGGTTGCTATGAGCTGTGACCCCACAGCACTCTTCAGAGGGTGACATAGTGAGACTGTCTCAAAAAAAAAATTCTATAAGAACATTATAAATGAATGATGCAATATTCACTGACTCCACCCCTACTAGTCCAATTCTTTGTTTTAATGGAGACAGAATTTCTCTCTGTTGTGAAGCTAGAGGGCCGTGGCATCAGTCTACTTCACAGCAACCTCAAACTCCTGGGCTCAGGTGTTCCTCCTGCTTTAGCCTCCTGAGTAGCTGGAACTACAGGTGCCTGCCACAACACCTAGCTAATAGTAGAGATGGGGTCTTGCTTTTACTTAGGCTGGTTTCCAATTTCTGAAGTCACGAGATCTGCCCACCTGTGCCTCTCAGAGTGCTATGATTACAAGTGTGAGCCACCATACTGGCCCTAACTCCAATCCTTAACTCAGCGTGTTTCAACTTTTTTAATCTCACTGCATACTTGAACCTATAGTTAAACTTTCATGGCATACTTAAATTATGTTGATCAAATAAAAGAGTAAAAAAAAGAATACACTTACTGTGCTTTGAACTTCTTTCAAAAATAATTTAACTAATGACCTTTAGAAATTTTTGAGGTACACCTAAGATCTTCTCATGGCACACAGGTTGAAAGTCACTGCCTTAACTGCATAGACTTCCAATTGACAATATATCAAGGCACTCTGATAATTCAGTCCATAGAAAATATTAATTCAAGGCCATTAATATTTGGGGGATCAATATTAAATCAGAAGTAGTCAATCAACGCTTATGTACACACAGGGGAGAAAAACTAACCGGGAATCCAGTAGGTGGCAGATTCACACCTAATGGGTATATGCACACATTCTGGGTGAAGGGCACACTTACAACTTTGACCGGAAATGTACAAAATAAACTATATAACCAAAACATGTACACTCCTATAATATTCTGAAACTTAAAAAAAAGAGAGGGAATTGATGAATGAATGAAGTTGCTAAGTACATTTTACTTTAAAATGACAAGAATCATGTGACAGACCAAGGTTACCTTTCTAGAGACAAATTTGAGACTCAACTACAAAACTAATATGGACCTCTACTGTCCTATAAGAGAGCCACTAGACATATGTGGCTATTTAAATATAAATTAATTAAACAGTACAATTTTGCCATCACAGAAGATTCTATTGGATAGCACTGAGAAACTTTATTCATTTTTACCCCTGGACTTATTTCCTGTGCTTACATTTTCTCTGCTCCCAATTCCTGGTTATGTTTATTTGTTACTATTCTATCTGACTTTCTTGGGGGTAAACTACCCTAATTCCTTTATGGAAAAATTCAGGGTATCAGTACTTTTGAAATCTCTGTGTATATATAACCTTGTCTGTAGAAGCACAACCTTAGTTTTGTTTTTTGTGGTTTTTTTTGCAGTTTTTGACAGGGGCTAGGTTTGAACCTGCCACCTCTGGCACATGAGGCCAGTGCCCTACCCCTTTGAGCCACAGGCGCTGCCCCCAAAACCTTAGTTTTTAACTCTAAGGCAGAGCAGTTCATGGAGTTGCTCATTTGCTCACCACCCAAAGACTGAAAGAACATTCTCAAAAATGCAGCTCCCTTGTCACAAAATCACTATATTCTGTTGGGTTTTCTTTTTCTTTTCTTTTCTTTTTTTTTTTTTTTTGAGACAGAGCCTCAAGCTGTCCGTCTGGGTAGAGTGCTATGGCATCACAGCTCACAGCAACCTCCAACTCCTGGGCTCAAGTGAGTGTCCTGCCTCAGCCTCCCAAGTAGCTGGGACCACAGGCACCCGCCACAACACCTGGCTATTTTTTTGTTTACAGCCATCATGGTTTGGCGGGCCTGGGCTGGATTTGAACCTGCCACCTTAGGTGTATGTGGCTGGCGCCTTAGCCACTTGAGCCACAGGTGCCGAGCCGGGTTTTATTTTTCATAAATGAAAAATTATGCAGTGTTCATAAATGAAAAGTTTCCAAACTGATATTACTATTTGAAGCTTAAATGAAGGGTCAATACGACATTTCTCTGCCAAATAATGAAGTGTCTTTTCTTTTTCAAATTCCATAATACATGGCTAAATATCACCTTCTTTCTAAAATCTCTGTGGCAAAAAGAAATTTACTGATACCTATGATCATGTAATAAGAGTCCTGGATACGCCAGGGAGAACTGTGAATGAAAATGCCACCATACCTCCTGCAGGATGGAACCCCCTGCCAGATGGGATCCCCTGCTAGTCCACAGTTCTAGTGCAAAGTTGCCTCTACACAGGCCATGCAATTTGAGTATTTTGTCAGATTTTACTCTTTTATAAAAATGATTGGGAGCGATTAGCAGTGTAGACTAAAAACTAAATACAATTAGAACAAAGATGAAAATTAATATATGTGGCCCAAAGTGGAAAATTTTTTAATCTAACCAGATGCTAATTGGGTATACCAAGAATAATAATATATAAAAAAGAACACGTATGAAATACTAGGAAAAATAGTGAAAATTACTCCCAAAATTTCAAGTATAATTAGAGAGCTTTTCATATGTTTTTAGCTGCTCTCTGGCTATAGAAACTTCCTCATAACACTGTCTACCCCTTGACTTTTGCTTGTGTTTTTCTGAGATGCATAAAATAAGGAAAGAATAAGCATATTTACCAATACAATTTTTTTTGGGGGGGGGAAACGAGCAATATATCGATACCTTCATTTCAATAATTTCAATGGCTTTTTGGAAATAATACTATAGAAATTACATTAATTATGGGAAAAAGCCTTTCAGCATAGTATTGCTTGCTTTGTAGATGATGATGATAGCTAACGTTTATTGAATTATTTCCATGAGGAAAACTCTGCTGTAAGCTATTTATGTTTACTTAGTAATCTATTCTTCACAACCACCCTACCAAGTAAACCAATACTTGATTATTCCTACTTTTACAGAAGAGAAAATTGAGGCCCCAAAAGGTACGTTAACGTGTCCAAGATCACACAAAGGTATATGATGGAAAACTTTTATCATATAATGTTAAATGAAAAAATATCAGGGTCGAAAACTGAACTTAAGTATGATGACTCAAATCCTTTATCCGAACTTAACATTATTAGCCATCTTTTTGAGCACTTCACATATAGAGTGACTACAGAACATTAACTCCTATAACCAGTTTCCAGAAAGGAAAGCGCAGCAAGGAGGGGTTCAGTGACTTGGGAGCAGACCCAACCGCGGCTTTCGGACTAGCCCCGGGTTCCCACGTTGGGGATGCCCCGCTCCGCCCTGGCCGCCCGGGCACCGGCCCCCCATGCGCTGAAGCAGCCCACTCGTGTCTACGTCAAAGCGGAAACCACAGTCTTAAATACAATACAGATTTGATTTTTTAAACCTGGCTTTTGTTCGTCTGAGAAAGCCCCGCACCGGGAGAGCGCGTCGCGATTCCCCTCCTGCTGGCCCGCGCGGGGCCGACGCTGCGCTCGGGGCTCCGGTGGCCGCGGGCCGGGGCGCCGGGCGGGCGCTGGGCCTCCCGCGGGCGTCAGCCGTCGCGGTCCTGCCCGGCGCGGTGTGAGGGCCGCGCGCTCCCGGCCCCGCGCACCTTACCTGCAGCGGGCTCAGCTCTCGCGCAGCTCCGGGAGGCGCCGGCTCTGCGGACCCGGGCGGGATCCCGGCTCCGATTGGCTGCCCGGCCGGGCGGGGACCCTTCGGCGACAGGAGAGGAGAGTAGAGGGAAGGGAGGGTGGAGGGGGGGCAAGAGGAGGAGAACCGGGGACTCCTGGCCGCGCTGTCCCCGGTGAGGTCCTGGCCTCTTCGTCCTGGGCCGGCGCCCGGGGCTGTGAGCGGCCCGCGGGGTTGGACTGCAGCCGCGCCTCGTCCGGCTCTCTGCACCCCGCTTGGCGGCGGGGTGGGTGGGGGGCGTTCGCGGACCGCAGGGGAGGAGTCCCTAGGCCCCTGCGCCGCGGCCTGTGGAAGCGGCCCGGGCCTCACCGTGTGCCTGGCCCCGGCGCAGGGGGCGTCGCTGCCCTCTCCTCCGCACCCCATCCCCCACACACGTGCAACCAGCCGGGTCACTTTGGATTAGTGGCCCGGGTGGTGCCCAAGCTCATTTTTATCCTTTGTATAAACGTGAAGAGTAAAAATTCCGGGAGGCCAGTGTGGGCGATTTCCTGCTGTTGGGTGGCTAGGAAATGCGCACTTTACTGGGGGAACTGCCTGGTCTTGTATTCACCTGGGAAAGGCCTTGGGGGACCCTGATGGGGAGAGGTCCGGAGCTGCTAGTTGGAGAGGCTCGGAAGAAATGGATGAAACCAGGGAGAGGGATCTGTCAGCTGAGGAATGAGATTTCTTTGATCCCGAAGGCCAGATCCTGACTGGTGAAGTTAATGAGTATTTCTTCCAACAAAGTTCTCGTCCTTTATTCCATGACCTGACAAGCCTGTGAGGTTTTGTTGGGTGCAGAGAGAAGGCTTGGCGTTACAGTTTTATTCCCAGGGTGGACCTGTCTCCTTAAGTCCATACTTCACTTTTCAGCTGCCTGGGTAATATCTCCTCGCTGATATCGAAAACATTTCAGTCTTACCGTGTCTAAACCTATGCTGGGATCTTTCCCCTAACCTTTCCCACAGAATAACCATCTCAGTGGTAACTCAGTGCTTCTGATTTGTTCAGGCCAAAAACCTTGCTGTTATCCTAGACTCATCTTTCTCTCACATCCCACCTCCAGGGCTCAGGAAATTCTGTTGGTTAGACCTTCCTAGCATATGCAGAGACTGACCACTTCTCTCCTCACTTCCACCATCTCCCACTTGGTGTTGACAATGGCCTTTTCCCTGGTCTCTCTGCAGTCTGTCTCCATGCAGCAGCCAGAGTGACCTTAAATGACAGCCATATCATACCCCTCACAAAATCTTCCCAGTGGTTTTCCATTTAACTCAAGGTGAAAGCCAAATCCTACATAATCTGCTCCTCTTTCACCCCGGAACCCAATCTACTACCACCTTTCCCCTTGTTCATTCACTATAGTCACTCTGCCTCTTTGCCGTTAATGGCCATCTATTTCTTCTTGATCTAGTTCTTCCCATTGCACTTGTTGCCTCTTTTATTTATTTATTTAGCTTATTGTTTATTATCTGTCTCTTCCATGCACTCACCCCTGCTTCTGCCTCTTGGGCCATGATATCGCTTTTTTTGAAAAAATAACTGCCTCCACAGAGAGAGATTACATAAGCTGAAGTCTGGGGTCTAAATGTGTGATCTTTTTTTTTTTTTTTTTTTGAGACAGAGTCTCACTCTGTCACCCTTGGGAGAGTGTGGCATCACAGCTCACAGCAACCTCCAAGTCTTGGGCTTAAGGGATTCTGTTGCCTCAGCCTCCCTAGTAGCTGGCAACGCCCAGCTATTTGTTGTTGTTGTTGCAGTTGTCATTGTTGTTTAGCTGTCCTGGGCTGGGTTCGAACCCGCCACCCTCAATGTATGCGGCTGGCGCTGTAACCAGTGTGCTACAGGCCAGAGCCTAAATGTGTGATCACTTTAAATGAACCTCAAGGGAAACGGATGATTTCCCTAAAGGAAATGCTGAATTCTCTTCCTGGTGAGACAAAAACCACAGAAGTTTGTTTGTTCAGTCAGACTAGCATACCCAGAGGAGCTTCAGGAAAGCCTGTGAGGGGCCCTACATGATACCCGCAACTGTTTCTTTTAATGATGTGTTATGAATGTATTTGTTTATCTTAATCCTTCTAAAATCTGATTCTATGTCTGGTCTCTCTTTATTTTTTTTTTTGAGACAGAGCCTCAAGCTGTCGCCCTGGGTCAGGCGTCCTCAAACTACGGCCCTCGGGCCACATGCAGCCCACCGAGGACATTTATCCAGCTTGCCGGGTGCTTTTGCCACTGCTGCCTGTTCTGCTTAGCAGCCGACTCGTACGGGGCCCACAGCCTGGCCCTCCAACGGTCTGAGGACAGTAAACTGGCCCCCTGTTTAAAAAGTTTGAGGGCTCCTGCCCTTGGGTAGAGTGCTGTGACATCTCAGCACAGCTCCTCCAACAACAGCTCACAGCAACCTCCAACTCCTGAGCTCAAGTGATTCTCCTGTCTCAGCCTCCCAAGTAGCTGGGACTGTAGGCGCCTACCACAATGCCCGGCTGTTTTTTGGTTGCAGCTATCATTGTTATTTGGCGGGCCTGGGTTGGATTCCAACCCTCCAGCTCAGGTGTACGTGGCTGGCACCTTAGCCACTTGAGCCACAAGGCACTGAGCCTGGTCTCTCCGATTTTGAGTAAGAATCTCCCATTCTACAAAGTAGTAACCCTCTCCAACCTGAAGGACTTTGGGTATGTTGAAGGGACAATAACAGACTGCCTTAGGCCACAAGTAACAGAAAACCACCAATCCAACAGCATTAAACACTAAGGAAGTGTATTAGGACTCCCGCCTCATTTCTCTTTGTTCTTCTCCCCACCCATGTACAACAAGATAGTATAGATTGTGACTAAGACAAACAGGATACATGAGATGTGAAATTCTAGGATCAGATCTCCAAGGATATAAGAAGAATAAAAGTGAAGAGAGATTTGATAAAGAAATCTCTGGCAGAGGTCTTGCTGTGCTGTTTTCCTTCTCCTCATTTGTGGGAAGCTTCGAGCATCTTGTTTCCTTCACTTCATGCCTCCAGGCTTCCACACAACCAGTTGGGGAACTTGTATGTTGGTAGATGTGGGGGACTCTTTGAACTGTCATTTACCTCCCGCCTGAAAGAGGCAGGTAGTGGATGGCTGTCAGCCTGCAGACATAGAGGTTCAGGTCACAGGATACATTTATGTTTCCCGTAGATCAGGTACAGGCCATGCAGGAGACAGTGAGTGCTCTTGGGTCCAGTCCAGTAAGGCTTCCTGGAGGGGCAGGAAGCTGGAGGTGAATGCCAGATGTGCAAAGGTGAGGAAGACATCACAGTATTTTTGTTCAGGGAGGAGAATTATTGAAGCAAGGTCCAACATGGTCATCTCCAAGAGTCTGTGACAGATCCAGTCTAAAAAATAACATCAAATATAGTCCATTTTGGCTGCTATAACAACATACCATAGACTTGGTAATTTATAAACAGCAAAAAATTATTGGTTATAGTTCTTGGGGCTTGGGAAGTCCAAGATCAAGGTACCAACAGATTCATTGTCTGGTGAGGGCCCACTCTTTTGCTTCAAAGATGTTGTTTTCTCATTGCATCCTACATGGTGCAGGGTGCCTAGTTCTCCTCAACCTCTTTTTTTTTAGAGACAGAGTCTCACTTTGTCACCCTTGGTAGAGTGCTGTGGCATCACAGCTCACAGCAACCTCCATTCTCTTGCCTCAGCCTCTGGAGTAGCTAGGACTGCAGGCGCCTGCCACAATGCCTTGCTAAATATATATATATTTTTGCTAAATATATATATATATATTGCAAAATATATATATATTTTTTGGTTGCAGTTTGCCTAGGGCTGGGTTCAAACCTACCACTCTCAGTATATGGGGCTGGTGCCCTACTCCCTGAGCCACAGGCACCGCCCCTCAACCTCTTTTATAAAGGTACCAGTCCCACTCACGAGTTAATCATTTCCCCAAAGGCCCCCATCTCTTATTAATATTACGTTGAGTTCTTAGGTTCTAACACTTGAATTGGGCTGGTGGGCATACCAACATTCATACCATAGCATTTATGTACATCTCCGCAACTGCTACTGTAATAGCAACTGTTCAGTTGGGTTCTATTTCTCTTGGCAGCCAGAACCCTTTCAGAATTTCTCTTATTCACAGAATCAACAAACTGCTTATTAATTCATTTTGTTCTATTGCAGAAAGTTTGCTAATTGAGAGATAATTTCCCCCTTCATTTTGTCCCATCGAAATATCAAGGATTTTTTTTTTTTTTTTTTAGGGACAGAGTCTCAGTTTATTGCCCTCAGTAGAGTGCCACGGCGTCACACAGCTCACAGCAACCTCCAGCTCTTGGGCTTAAGCGATTCTCTTGCCTCAGCCTTCAGAGTAGCTGGGACTACAGGCGCCCGTCACAATACCTGGCTATTTTTTTGTTGCAGTTTGGCAGAGGCCAGGTTCAAACCCGCCACCCTTATATGGGGCTGGCACCCTACCTACTGAGCCACAGGCTCTGCCCATCAAGCCTTTTTTGATTTTAAGATTTAAAGATGCTGACCGCTACATCTTGTCCTTTATAGCAAATGCAGAATTACTGCATTACTGATTAAAGATTTGGGAAATGTCTACTTAGTCTATTCAGTTTTATATCTTCCAATGCCTTTCCCAATACAAAGCTTCCTGTAGCCTTAGCCCCACCTATGATACCTTCATTTTAGATCAGGTAAAAATATATTGGCTCCAGGCTCCAGCTCCCTTCGTCTAAGGACATCTAAGTGCAACTTTAAGGCTTTATACATCATTGGCTAGAACTGGTCTCACGGTGCCATCCATGTGCAGGATAGGCTGGGAATATGGGAAAGGGAATGTTTTGTGGGCCTTGCTCTCTCTGGCACCTGAGAGTATAATGGAATCCATCATTCTACAAATATTTCTTGAGCTCATAATGTGAGCATTGGCACAAGGCAGTGAGAAAAATGTGTTAAAGGGACAGTGGTGGAAGTCAGTATCTTGAACAAAGTATAGTTTTGGAAGCATCCCAGGCCGAAGCAAGAGAGTGAAGTATCTAGTGTGCATTGCCTGTTTTTGAACCCTTCTGAGATGCCACCAGAGAAAGGAACACTCACTCAGTAAAGTCCTGCATGTGTAGTAGGTAGGAGTGATAAGCCAGGAAAAAAATGGAGAATAAATGCAAATGTGACACAGGTGAAAGAGGCTTGAAGACACCAGAAAAATATCCATTTATTCTAATATTTTGAATGTGGAGAAAACACAGCAGGGGAAAGATTACCATATTTCCATTATAGCAGGAAAACTCCACCCCTGACAGAGATACATCTGGATCACCTTTAAGATTTGAAAGGACTTGGGTTGGGTGTGGTGGGTTATAGCTATAATCCTTATACTCTGGGAGGCTGAAGTGGGAGGATTTCTTGAGGCTAGCTGTTTGAGACCAGTGTGGGCATCATAGCAAGACCCTGTCTCTACAAAAACTGATTTAAAAAGTTAGCCTGGTTTGGTGGTGTGTGCTGGCAGTCCTAACTGTACAGAAGGCCAAGCAGGAGGAGGATTGCTTGACTCATGAATCTGAGGCTGCAGTGTGCTATGATCTTGCCATTGTATTTTGGTCTAGGCAGACCCTGTCTCCAAAAAAAAAAAAGGCTAAAGTGCTATTCTAGAAAAATAGTTCAACTATCTGTTTCATCATTTATTTCTCTCTCCACCCCTTTCAGCTTCCTCGGTAATCTGTAGTGGGCTTCCTTTATTGACTCTTTATTGTCTCATGTTTTATTTTCCCTTTGTCAAACACAGTTCTGGAATGGCATACTAATTTTTTTTTTTTTTGAGATGGAGTCTTGCTCTATTGCCCAGGCTAGGGTACCATGGCCTCAGCTTAGCTCACAGCAACCTCAAATTCCTGGGTTCAAATGATCCTACTGCCTCAGCCTCCTGAGTAGCCGGCCCAGGTACCCACCCCAACACCTGGCTTATTTTTTCTATTTTTAGTAGAGACAAGGTCTTGCTCTTTCTCAGGCTGGTCTTGAACTCCTGAACTCAAGGGATCCTCTTGACTCAGCTCTGAGTGCTAGGATTACAGGGCATGAGCCACTGTGACTGGCCACACACGCACTTTTTTTCTTTCCTCATAACCTGAGCAGTAAACTTAAGAGTGAGTGTAGGTGGGACTATTATGGGTTGTATTATTTTTCCCCAAAAGGATATGTTGAAGTCTTAACCTTTGGTACCTCAGAATGTGAGCTTATTTGGAGATAGGGGTTTCTTTTTTCTTTTTCTTTCTTTCTTTTTTTTTTTTTGAGATAAAGTTTCATTATGTTGCCCTCGGTCAAGTGCTGTGGTGTCACAGCTCACAGCAACCTCAAACTCTTGGGCTTAAGTGACTCTCTTGCCTCAGCCTCTGAAGTAGCTGGGACTACAAGTGCCTGCCACAATGCCTGGCTATTTTTTGGTTGTAGTTGTCATTGTTGTTTGGTAGGCCCAGGCTGGCTTAGAACCTGCCAGCTCCAGTGTTTGTGGCTGGCTCCCTAGCTGCAGAGCTATAGGCACTGAGCCTGGAGATAGGGTCTTCAGAGGCCCTTCAATTTAAAATGAAGTCATTAGGATGGGTCCTCATCCAATATGACTGCTATCCTTATGACAATGGCATTTAGATACAGAGACACACACACAGAAAGAAGATTGTCACACAAAGAGAATTGGATTGATGCATCTAATATAGGGTGACCAGACGTCCCGATTTTGGTGGGACAGTCCCACTTTTCAACAATTTGTCCCCCGTCCCGTGGCATTTTTAAAAAGTCCTGATTTTTGGAAAGAATGCATGAACAGGCTGGAGAACAAGAAGGGAATATACGGTTTTCGGCCGCCATGTGGCTATTTTGCCAGAATATGAGTTTTATATTATTTTTGTTAATTTTATAATGTTAAACTGTAATAAATAATTGCTGAGAAGTGATTATCGAGAACTGCTTATCAAAGTTTGCCTTGTTGTCAGGTCCTGCCCTGCCCATCCCCTGCCCGGAGCCCTCGCTCCGCCCGGGCTCCATCCCTGCTCTGCCCCTGCTCCGCCCTGCCGCCATGTTGTCCCGCCTTACAGATGTTAGAATCTGGTCACCCTAATCTAATAGCCAAGGAATGCCAGAGATTGCCAGCAAACTATTTGAAGCTAAGAAGGATCAAGGACAGATCCTTCCCCTGCAGGTTTCAGAGGGAACATGACACTGCTGACACCTTGATTTCAGACTTCAAGCAATTCATTTGTGTTGTTTTAAGCCACCCAGTTTGTGGTACTTTGTTATTATAGCCCTACAAAGCCAATACAGTCTATGTGTACCAATGCCTATTATATTTTTATTGTAATCATGTAATTTAAGTAAATATATGAACCCTATGATTAATTAATTTATTTTCAGGGTAACAAAGAGAGATTTTATTTAGGAAGAACAAAGAGAAAGTTTAGAGCATTTCCAAAGAAAGTTGGAAAGTTGGAAGTGAGTCCCTCTTATGAAGGAGCAGAGCAGAGAGAGAGAGATGCAAAGGTCTGTGGTAGCATAATCTCTGTTGGAAGCTGGCTGCAAGTCTTTCATTGGCTGCTCTGTGCCTCCAAGCCGTATTGCCCTTTTCTATTGATCACAGATTGGCATGAATTTGAAAAAAGAGAGAAGAGGAGACTTGGGGGGATGCCAGAAGCGTTTACTATGATGAAGTCAGCATTCTCGTTAGAGCCAAAAGGGAAGCCTGACATAGGGATTGGGGTGAAAGATACTGCAGGGAGGCAGCTAATGCTGATTCCTTACTAGGCATTACCCTTGGAGCTAGTGGCTACCCAGAATCCATTTCCCTTGCTCTTGTTACATTCCAGTTTCTACCAAGAGAACTCCCTCTTCTTATTCAGTTTTCACTGTGTGGAACATTGTACTTGCTCCCTCCAAGTCAAATCACTCTTTCCTCTAGAATAGTGATTAACCCAGAGATAGTAATATAGCCTAGTCAGAATCAAGGAGCTGCAATAAAACATTTTATGGGGCTCTGACAGTAAAGCAGGTGTCTGCTCTGAGACCAGATCTGCCTTTTCTCCTTCTCACTCTCCACACACTAACCCATGGGGAGCAGACTCTCCTTCTTGCCTCTTGCAAGCCTCTTGCTCTGTTTCCTCCCAGTCTACTTGGACATGTATAGGTGTCCATAAAGAAAGTGCCTTCAATTTGCAAAGAAAATTGCAAATTGGGGGCTGGCCTGGGGACATAGCTTGTCTCTTAAGGGCATTAATTTAGTACAGCTGTCTTGCTGCCTGTAGTAGTGTGAAGCCATCCCATAAAAGTAGGGTTGTTGCACAGAATGAGGTGTTGAAAAAATGTTCCCAAAGTCTGGCGAGGTCTCTAGACAAAATGCGTTCCTTGTGGTAAAAAGTCAAAACAGAAAGGCCTGTCCTTCTGGGCTGACACTAAAGGCAAATAGTGGCTTGTGCTTTCCAGCTCCATCGACATGAAAAAGGTGAGAGGGGAGAGGATAGTGACTTAAAGCAGCACATGTAAGACATACTTCAATTGGCTTCTTATTCCCCTGTCTCCTTCCAATTAATGCCATGTCTGAACTATCTGCCATACTTTTTGTGGGGATGATTGGTCTTTGTAGTAAACAGAAACCACTAACCTACAATTTTCAATAGAAGATTCCACAGAGCCCACTGAAGGACCTGAGTACGCCTGGCTTTTGACCTAGGGGGGCAGCCAGGAACCACTAACCTGCGATTTTCTAAAAGAAATCAATCATCAGAGGAAAAGTGGACAGACCAGCTCTACAGCACTCTGTGAACCCCATGTGTATCCCCCATGTTAACACCTCCCTCTTACCTCTCTGGGAAGCTATGTTGGATCCACCACATTGGATGCTCCATGCTAGCACCTTCTGGGAGGCCACGCAACCCCCTTCTCCCGTTCTGGGAAGCTAAAAGAAACACCATGCTTTTATCTTCCAAATTTGGTCTAGAGAAATTACTTTCTCCTTGCAGCAGTGCCTACTGACTTTTTCTTTCTTTCTTTAAATTAAATCATAACTGTACACTTCTGGGGTACAATGTGCTGATTTGATATACAATGCAGGGATACCTACATCAAACTGATTAACATAACCTTTTCACCCAAACACTTATGAGCACATCTGAGGAAGGGGATGAACAAAATGCAGGTTCACCAGAGCTGCACTCAGCAAACACAAAGAGCTCTGTCATCTTACCTGGGGTCTGATGTGGAACGTGGGGAACGCAGGGGTCCTCTGGGAGTCTTCTTCCTGGGACTTCTGCTCCAGGAAAAATGTCAAGGGTTTTCTTCTCAGGTTTCGGCACCAGAAAAGATGTTGGCAGTTGGTGGTCCCGGTTCACCAAACCCAGTTGTCCTGGTTTGACCACTGGCAGAGCTAGAAAGTTCAAATGAGGGATGGTGGTAATCAAAAGCAAAAGTGAGTGGAAACTGAAAGTAAAACTGGAGTGCCACAGGCAGTGTGATAGAAAGCAAAAGTAGGCTCGGTGCCTGTGGCTCAAGTGGCTAAGGCGCCAGCCTAAGGTGGTGGGTTTGAATCCAGCCCGGGCCTGCCAAACAACGATGGCTGCAACCGAAAAAAAAAATAGCCAGGCGTTGTGGCAGGCACCTATGGTCCCAGCAACTTGGGAGGTGGAGGCAGGAGACTCGCTTGAGCCCAGGAGTTGGAGATTGCTGTGAGAGTTTTTTTTTTTTAACTGATCATCTGTATGCAGAGTACCTGATGAAGGGAGCCTCTATTGTGTTGTGAGGTTTAGAACTAGATATGAGTTTGAAAGTTGGTTCAAGGTTGCCAGGTTTGGTGCCTCACACCTGCAATCCTAGCACACTGAGAGGCCAAGATGGGTGGATTGCTCTGAGCCCACAGGTTCAAGACTAGCCTAAGAAAGAGTGAGACCCTGCTTCTACTAAAACAATAAAAAGAAAAAAAGTAAAAAAAAAAAAAAAGTTGGTTCAAGGAGTTGTACATATTGTGCAATGTACTAAATCTTTTTTTAAGTTACCTCATTTGTATAAAATGGGCATAATACCTGTGACACACAAGTGTTGTGAAATTAAATGATACAATGTATTTAAAGGGTCTAATAGTATTAGATTTTTTTCTGTTGAACACGGGAGAAAATTCCATCTACTATGGCTTAAAGAAAAAGAGCATGTGTTGACTTGTAACAATAATAAAATTCTAAAGATAGCAGTGGCTCTAGGCGTAGTTGGACTCTATCCTAAAAGTAATGTCCCAGAACCTGCTTCTCCATCTATGCCTATCAATTACTCCTTGTTGGCTCAATTGTTGGACAGAATCTCTTCAACAAGATGGGTACAGCAGATATTTGTTCACATCCTAAATTCAAGATCAATGGCAAGGGGCACCTGCTTTACTGTCAGAGCCCCATAAAATGTTTTATTGCAGCTCCTTGATTCTGACTAGGCTATATTACTATCTCTGGGTTAATCACTATTCTAGAGGAAAGAGTGATTTGACTTGGAGGGAGCAAGTACAATGTTCCACACAGTGAAAACTGAATAAGAAGAGGGAGTTCTCTTGGTAGAAACTGGAATGTAACAAGAGCAAGGGAAATGGATTCTGGGTAGCCACTAGCTCCAAGGGTAATGCCTAGTAAGGAATCAGCATTAGCTGCCTCCCTGCAGTATCTTTCACCCCAATCCCTATGTCAGGCTTCCCTTTTGGCTCTAACGAGAATGCTGACTTCATCATAGTAAACGCTTCTGGCATCCCCCCAAGTCTCCTCTTCTCTCTTTTTTCAAATTCATGCCAATCTGCCAGACTAGAACTTGGCAAATCTCTCAGCGGCCCATTTCTGCTCTTCCTACTGCCTGGCAATGTGCTTCATCAATAGGACCACTATCAGCCCGTGCCTCCCACCCACTGCTCCAGCTCAGGTGGTGTCTCCTTCAAGTTTCAAGGTTGCCTCTCAGTTTCAGGACATTGAGATGTGTATTGACTTCTTCATGGCTTTCATGACTGTATTCATTCAACCTTTGTCATTAATCTTTGTCTTCTCGAACTTTAATTTTTATTTAAGTCACACATGGAAACAGCCATCTCCTGTTTGGCATTGGAAAACTGGACTTTGTCTACTTTTTTTTCCTTTAAGTGTTTGGAGTAGATGTCAACCCAGTAATTCACAGTTGGTTACCCAATAGGATATACTGTGGTAGAAACTGCTAATCAACCCCAATATTTATTCTCCTGCTTTTGGTTTCCCCAAATTTTAGCTGGGGATTAGTTCACATTACTTAGCCTCCTCTGTAGCAAAGAGAGGTCATGAGATTAAATTCTAATTGGAAGCATGTAAACTGTACAAAGTGATTTGTACAATTTTTAAGTCATTTTCCTGAAAGATAAGAGTGTTTTCTCAACTGCTCATTTTTCCTTCCCTTTTGGCTAGAATGTAGATCCAGTGGACAGGGTGGCATGCTCTTTTGACGAAGTGGAAAGAGCAGAAGTGAAATTGGCTTGGTGCCTGTAGCTCAGCCGCTACATCCTGGAAAGCAACATCCCAGAACGTGGACTGGCACGTTTCTTCCCTAAAAGGCTGGATGGTAGATATTTTCAGCTTTATGGGACATACAGGATCTGTCACAGCTGCTCTCTTCTATTGTTTGGGGGGAACATTCACAGATGGGCATGGTCGTGTCTCAGTAAATCTTTATCTAAAAAAATAGGCAGTGGGCTGATTTGGCTTGACCATAGTTTGCTGACCTCTAAATCATGACCCCCCCCAGATCATAATGAGGCAGCCACAATGCCTACCTAATTTTTCTATTTTTTACTAGAAATAGGGTCTCACTCTCACTCAAGCTGGTTTTGAACTCCTGAGTTCAAGCCACCTGCCTCAGTTTCCTAGAGTGCTAGAATTATGGGAGTGAGCCACTGTGCCTGGCCCCCTCATCAGCTATTTGGTTTCCCTGAAATACAGTATATACAGAAAAGGTAGGGGAATGGCGATTCATTTTATTTTATTTTATTTTAATTTTTGATACAGAGTCTTATTACATCACCCTTGGTAGAGTGCTGTGGTGTCATAGCTCATGGCAACCTCAAACTCTTGGGCTTAAGCAATTCTCTTGCATCAGCCTCCCAAGTAGCTAGGCCTATTGGCATCCACCACAACACCCAGCTATTTTTATTTTTGTTAGTTATTTTATTTTTGTAGTAATTGTTATCGTTGTTTGGAAGGCCCAGGCTGGGTTTGAACCTACCTACCCTGGTGTATGCAGCTGAGCTACAGGCGCCAAGCCTATTTTTTTTGAGATAGGGTCCCACTCTGTTGTCCGGGCTAGAGTGCTGTGACCTCAGCCTAGCTCACAGCAACTCTTGGGTTCAAGAGATCCTCCTGCCTCAACCTCCTGAGTGGCTGGGACCACAGGCGCACACCATAAACCCTTGCTAATTTTCATTTTAGTAGAGATGGGATCTTGTTCTTGCTTAGGCTGGTTTCAAACTCCTGAGTTCAAGCTATGTTCCCACATTAGCCTTCCAGAGTGCTAGGATTATAGGCCTGAGCCACTATGCCCAGCCTACGTTTTTAGTAAATTTTTATCTAGCTCTTCTGCTAGTGCTAAGAGTGTTGAAAGCTCCCATTCTAATGATAGAATTATTTTTCTTTTCATTTCTCTCAGTCTCAGCTATGGTGGGTAGCTGCAGATATCTCTCTTTAGTTTTTGAATCTTAGATGGCTCAAGAGTTTGTTCAAATGCATTCAGGTGTCAGTCAGAAATATGGGCAGTTTATATAATGAATTTGGTCTTCCTTCCCTCTAACTTCTCTCTTTTTGGGGGGATTTCCTTTCTTGTTTTTCCTCTTACTTCCCATATCCCAAACTCTGTATTTCTGTTTATCAAACCTGCAAGATTAACAGTTCGGGTTACCTCAAGGGGAAAAGCCAAGCAGAGTAAAAGAATCATGGGGTGGAATCAGTGGAAAAGCTCTGGTGATATGAATAACAAGACTAGATCAACCCCCCCCAAGAAAGGATGTGGCTGGCAATATGAATAACCAGAGTAGGTCAACACCCTCAAGAAAGGATGTGGCAGACCAAACTGAAGATCCCCTATATAAACAGATGGCTGAGATGTCAGAAATTGAATTCAGAATTTGGATTGCAAATAAGATTAATAGAATAGAGGCAAAGATAGAACTAGAAATTCAAGGAGCATACCAAAAGTTCACTCAAGAATTCAACGAATTCAAAGACAAAACCACCAAAGATTTTGAAACATTAAGGCAAGAGATTGCAGACCTCAAAGATCTGAAAAATACGGTAGAATCTCTTGGTAACAGAGTTCAAGAGGCAGAAGAAAGGATCTCAGACATAGAAGACAAAGCTTCTGAATATGTCCAAACGTCCAAAGAGAATCAGAAATGGAAAGCAAAAACGGGTCATTCTCTCAGAGAGTTCCGAAGTAATTCGAAGAAAACTAATATTCGCCTTATAGGAATCCCTGAAGGCGACAAAGTTGATTCGCAAAACACAGAGGCTCTTCTTTATGAAATTATGAAAGACAACTTTCCAGATATGTAAAGAGATCCTGAAATTCAGATTGCAGACAGCTTCAGAATCCCAGCATGACTCAACCCAAATAAGACATCCCCCAGACTCATCATAATTAACTTCGCTAAAGTTAATATGAAAGAGAAAATCTTGAAAGAAGTGAGACATAAGAAAACCATAACCTACAAGGGGAAGAATATTAGAATAACTGCAGCTCTCTCTGCCGAAACCTTTCAGCCAAGAAGAGGGTGGTCATTGACATTTAATCTCTTAAAACAAAATAACTTTCAGCCCAGGATCCTGTATCCAGCTAAACTGAGTTTCATTTATGATGGAAAAATTAAATTTAATGACATCCATGCGTTGAAGAAATTTGTGATAACTAAACCAGCTCTCCAGGATATTCTCAGACCTATTCTCCATAATGACCAGTGCAATCCTCCACAAAAGTAAACTTATTCAGAAACTATTGATCAAACTCCAACTTCTACAGTGGTGAAAGGATTAAAAACGTCCACTGGACTTTTGAACAACTCGATACCTCAAATTTTATCAGGCATATCAATAATTTAAATCAATGTGAAGGGCTTAAATCGTCCTCTAAAGAGGAACAGATTGGCTGATTGGATACAGGAACTCAGACCAGACATTTGTTGTATACAAGAATCTCATGTTACCTTAAAAGACAAATATAGACTCAGGGTGAAGGGATGGTCATCTATATTCCAGGCTAATGGAAAGCAGAAAAAAGCAGGTGTT
>NW_003852514.1:5100506-5101883 GCF_000181295.1 Otolemur garnettii | reverse complement strand
ATGGGGGGAGGGAGGGTGATTGGTGGGGTCACCTCTATGGTTTATCTTACAAGGGTACAAGTGAATCTTTCTAAAAGCAGAGTATAAATGTCTTAACTCAATAACTAAGAAAATGACATAAAGGTTATGTTAACCAGTTTGATGAGAGTATTTCAAAATGTTTATGAATACAGCACATTGTACCCTATGATTGCATTAATGTACACAGTTATGCTATAAGAAATAAAAAAAGTTGGGGTCTATTCTCAAGGATAAAACCCATAAAAATGGGAAACTCACGGAGTCCTATTTCTTTCTTTCAAATGAAACCACCCTTTATAAATGTAATAGAAGGTCACAAGGTGGGAAATGTGATAGTGAAAATATATGAGATCTGACAACTAAGTTCATGAACTCATCCTAGAAAAAGTGCTACATACCTCATTGCTGAATATCACTACGGGCACCTTCAAAGTATTCCCCTTAGGAAGCTGTGAATTGACACAAGCGCCTAGTTCCCCTTCAAAGAAAATTTGGAATTCTTTTTTCCGGAATAGTTATCAAAGTTGTTGTTGTATTACCCTTGATGTCCTGAACGTCATCAAAATATCTGCCTTTCATTATTTTCTTTATCTTTGAGAAAGGAAAAAAGCCACTGGGGGCCAGATCAGGTGAATAGGGAGGGTGTTCCAATACATTTATTTGCTTACTGGCTAACCCTCCTTCACAGACAGTGCTGTGTGAGCTGGAGTATTGTAATGATGCAAGAGCCACATTTTGTCATGCCAACATTTTCAGTTAAGATTTTCCTGTTTCTCTACTTGGTCTGCTATGCTTCTCACAGTCAGCAAACAATTTTGAGGCACAATTCCATGAATGTTTGCAATGTTTTCTTCAGTTCTGTTTGTTACTGGCTGCCCCAACCTCTCTTCATCAGTGACACTTTCTCTCCCTTGAGAAAAAAGTTTAATTTGTACACTGGATTTTCCACGTGGCATTATCCCATAAACTTGGACTAACATGTCCCCAATTTCACTTCTGTTCTTGCCAAATTTAATAAGAAATTTAATGTTTGTTTGCTGATCTAATTCAAGCTCTAATATTTTTGAGATGGCACACAGAAATATGCAACAACTATAACGAATCGACTCAGCAAGACACTGCCACATGCTGATGTAAATGCAGCTGTGACACACTGACGTAGTAATGTTACCAAGTTGTTTGTATAGTGCTGCCAACATTAAGTGCATAGTGGCAAGATCATGAACTTAATTGTCAGACTGTGCATGCACACACATGTGTGTGTCTATAACTAATCATTGTTCCATAGCTTGCCGAGCTGTACTTGCTTACTACTTAGTAGTCATATAACTGATGGTAATAAAGACTCTTAGCTTT
>NW_003852514.1:5070705-5099910 GCF_000181295.1 Otolemur garnettii | reverse complement strand
AGGCAGAAGACTCGCTTGAGCCCAGGAGTTGGAGGTTGCTGTGAGCGTGATGCCATGGCACTCTACCCAGGGGGATAGCTTGAGGCTCCGTCTCAAAAAATAAAAAATCAAAAAGGCAATAATGAATGTTGGTAAGGGCACTGTTGGTGGGAATGTAAATTAGTACAACCACGATGAAGAACAGTATGGAGGTTCCTCAAAAAACTAAAAATAGAACTACCATATAATCCATATACCCTTTGTTGGGTATATAACCAAGGGAGGAGAATTTAGTGTATTGAAAAGGTATCTGCACTGCCATGTTTATTACAGCACTCATCACTAAAGCTAAGATTCAGAATGAACCTAAGTGTCCGTCAATGAATGATTGAGTCAAGAAATTGTGGTACATATACAGAATGGAATATTATGTAGTCACAAAAAGAATGAAATCCTTCCATCTGTAACAACAGGGATGGAACTGGAGAATATTACATTAAGTGAACCCATGGACAGAAAGACAAATCTCGTATGTTCTCACTCATAAGTGGAAGCTAAATATTAAAAACAATTGATCTCATGGAGATAGAATAATTATGGCTACTAGAGGCCGGAAAGGGTAGCAGGGAGAGGGGGATACAGTGGGGATGGTTAATGAGTACAAAAGTATAGATACTGTAGGGGCCTGGGTCCCCACAGCCTTTGCTGGGATCTGCACTGAGGGCAGTTGACTTGAGAAAAAATTTAGAGTCAGTTATCTCAGGTGAAATAACTGATCAGACCTGTGAGAAGCACACATTAAACCAGCAGCATCTCAAGTGCCCGTAGCAAGTGTAGCCCTGGGCCATTCTCCCATAGGTCTCTTTATTCAATCAAAAATCATAAATCAAGTTGACAGCATAATGCATAAACTTAATATGAGTTATTCAAATCAAGTTGGGTGCCTCAAGTAATCATTAACAATCAGAAGAAGGGAAACAAAAGAAGGGAAAATCATTCAGGCACACCATGTGATTACAACTTATACTTTACAAACTGGGGATAAACTTGCCTAAGTCAATTCAGTGACTTCGAGCTATGTCTGACTCAGGTGATAGTAATCTTTGGTTGAGAGGCAATTTGTTCTCGGCCACCAGGTAACAATAGGGCCATCTGCAGCCCAGGAAAAAGGAGGGCATGGGATCTTGGACTGTGGTCAACAGGACCCCCGCAGTCCTAGCCCTGAGCCTGCCAGGTGTCAGACATCCTCTGTAAACCATCAGGCTATTGCTAATCTTGAGGTGTTTGAGGAACTTGGACTCTGGTCAATAAGCCCTCCAGAAATGCGTGTCCTAAACTACACTACAATCCTGATTTCCATAAGATAGTTAGATAGAATGAACGATATTTCAACATAAGTTAGGGTATACTTTAAAATAACTAAAAAAGTAGAATTGGAATGTTCCTAACACAAAGAAATGATAAATACCCAAGATGGCAGTCACCCAAATTACCCTGATTTGATTAATTCACCTTGGGTGCCCATGTCAAAACATCACACATATCCTTATGAGGATAGATAATTGGCTGGGTGTGCTGGCTCACACCTATAATCCTAGGACTCTGGGAGGCCAAGGAAGAAGGATTGCTTGAGCTAAGGAATTTGAGACCAGTCTGAGCAAGAGTGAGACTCCTTCTTTACAAAAGCCAGAAAAATTAGCCCATCGTGGTGGCACTCATCTGTAGTCCCAGCTACTTGGGAGGCTGAGGCAGGAGGATCACTTGAGCCCAGGAGTTTGCGGTTGTAGTGAGCTATGATAATGCCACTGTACTCTAGCCCAGGCAACAGAGAGCCCTGTTTCAAAAAAAGAAAAAAAAGCCTATTTAATGTATTCTTACTTACAAACTATGGAACTAGGGCTAATTGACCTGGGGTTTGTTTTCATGAACATTGCATAAAATGCACTTTATATAAAACCTCCTAAACTTTTTATTAGTTGATTTATTCTGTGAAATATCAAGCTTGGAAGGTTGCTTGAGGCCAGGAGTTCAAGAGCAGTCTGGGCAAAATAAGGAGACCCCTTCACTTAAAAAAAAAAAAAGTTAGCAGAGTGTGTGCTGTTCACCTGTAATCCCAGAGACTCAAGAGGCTAAGATAGGAGGACTGCTTGATTTGAACCCAGGAGTTGGAGGCTACAGTGAGCTATGATTATGCCACTGTACTCCAGCCTAGGCAACAGTCCTTACAGTCCAAGCACCTCAAAATCTGACTAGTTTCTACCAATTCTTTGGAAAAGAAAAATTCTCAGAATTCAGAATTTAATGTTAGACAGCTTTGCTAATGTGTTCATTTAGCCAGTGGATGGAATATATGTCTGGTAACCAATTGTTGTGTAGAAAGAAAATAATAGAAAAAAAATTTTTTTAACCTCACCTTTACACTTTTGTTTTTCTTTTTTTCCTTTTTTTTTTTTTTTTTGCAGACAAGGTCTCAACTCTGTTGCCCAGGCTGGAGCACAGTGGCATGATGATAGCTCACAGCAACCTTAAACTCTAGGCTCAAGCGATCCTATGGCCTCAGTCTTCCAAGTAGGTAGACCCACAGACTCTTCCCAGCAGGACTGTGTTACTGGACTTTTGACATTGGATTTCCAGGCTCTTGGTCTCCACGATTTGATGAATGAATTGATGGACCACAGGATGGAAGTTAGGTTTTAACAGGTATTACAGCTCTTACAAAGAGCTAAACCTTGCAGAGCAGGATAAGATACGTTTTATACAAGTGTCACAGCTCTTACAAAGAGCCAAACTTTCTTGCAGAACAGGATGCAAGTGTTACAGCTCTTCGTCTTCTGCTCTCTCTCCCTTGAAGGTCTGCGACAATCTGCCCCTAGGTGCTCTACTCAGGGGTTTATATAGGGGCAGTTGTCCAATGAGCTGAAAGCTGAGCTGATGGGTCTATTTTCTCCTGAAAATAGATCTATCAGGAGCAGAATTGAAAATGGACCAATTAGGAATGCAATGGAGGAATCACCAGTGTTTTCCCTTGCTCAGTCAGGTCTTTTTTGCTATTGGAGCCTCCAGTGGGAGAGGAAAGCTCCAGCCTGCCAGTTCCTCTGCCGGCTGCTGCAGCCAAGACAGAGGCGGCAAGTCCCCCAGCCCCGCTCAGCTGAGCTGGCTGGGACGCCACTTTGTCCAGTATCACCTGGGTATTAAAAAAACGTTTTTTGTAGGGATGGAGTCTCCCTATATTGCCCAGGCTGGTCCCCAACTCCTGGGCTCAAATGATGCTCCTGCATTGACCTTCCAAAGTGTTGGGTTTGGGGTGTCGGCCCCATATACAGAGGGTGGCAGGTTCAAACCCCGCCCCAGCCAAACTGCAACAAAAAAATAGCTGGGCATTGTGGAGGGCACTTGTAGTCCTAGCTACTCAGGAGGCTGAGGCAAGAGAATCGCCAAAGCCCAGGAGTTGGAGGTTGCTGTGAGCTATGTGATGCCACAGTGATCTACCCAGGGCGACAAACTGAGACTCTGTCTCTACACACACACACACACACACACATACACACACACCCCCACACCCACCCACCCACCCACCCAAAGTGCTGGGTTTTAGACAGGAGCTACCACCCTTGGCCTACACTACCTTTTAAAAGTTCTATAGCTTGTGAAAATTTTATAGCATGAGTAATTACTAACATCACATATAATTCATGTAAATGATCTATTTTTTTTTTCATGATAGAGATGTGCAATCGAGTGTGAAGACTAACGTTAATTAGTCTTGGACTTAATGCTTCGTGGAGGAAAGGTACTTGGACTTCAAGTTTGACATTAAAAAAGTAAATGATGATAATACTGGTGACGACAACAATGGAATGAGATGAAAATAATAATCAGTTAATATTTACTAAGCACACACAACGTGCCCAATACTATTCTAAGTGTTTCCCATCCTCATAACAAATTATGAGGTAAATGCTATTATTATCCATCTGATTTCTAAACTCCATGAGAACAGACTCCTGTATTAGTTTTTCCTTCCTCCTGTATTCCTTGGTGCAGAGTAGGCACTTAATTTGACGAATAAAATAAAATTTAATGTTGTTGAATTTCTCAGCTGGGCGGAGCTGAATGTGTTTCAGCGCCGTAGTACGGTTCAGATTGAGGAAGGAGAAATAAATCTTATACTTGATGATCCTGACAAAGCAGCAGGCAGCTGCGGAACTCCTCCAAAGACAAGAACTTCACGCTGAGCTAAAATAACCTTGGGGGAAAAAACTATGTAACGAATACAAGCACCCTGGTTTCTTGAGAAATAAAATCATTAACTCTTGTAGTCTTTGTTGTAACTAACTATGCAGCAGATACTGAGCTGAAAAAGTATAAAAGAATTAGGAAAGAACTGTTCCTCGGAACTCAGCATTTTACACCTTGAGGCACCTGAGTTCTCACAGGCAATTAAAGAAAGGTTCCTTCCTCATTTGTCCGGCCCGCCGGGGGTTTTGCCGCCGCTGCCCGTCCTGCTAAGCAGCCGACTCGACTTGGGGCCCGCAGTCAGACCCTCCAGCGGTCTGAGGGACAGTGAAGTGGCCCCCTGATTAAAAAGTTTGAGGACCCCATATTGTTAGCATAAGCGTCTGTTAGTTTTAATTCCGTCTTCCTGCAACAAGATGGCCCGGGGGGTTCTCCTCCCTGGAGGCTAGGTGAAGCGCAGGTAGTTTAAATTTCCTTGCCGCAAAAAGCTGGGGTAACTGGATGCAAAAAACAAAACAAAAACAAACAACGAGGATCGCAGGAGGCGAAACCCACCTCTTGGGACAAGTGTGAGACGCTCAGAGCCAGGGTCCAGGAAACCTCCTCCCACCCTGGTGGCGCTTAGGAGCCGAGGCCGGCGGTTTCGACGCTCTAGGCCCGCGAGGAGGAGACGCCGGAAGTCTCGACTGCTCGCGGGGCTTGCCCGCCCGCCAGCAGAGTCCGCTGATTCCCTCACCCGGACGCTCCTTAGGCTTTCGGCGGCGTGTACCTCTGTCATTGAAAGGTTAGTTTCTCCCGGCTGTAAGAATTTCTGTCTCCTCTTTCACAAGGAGCGTTTATCCTCGCACTCTGGGCGGCCGTGTGTGCTCGCGTGTTGGGCTGCTGCAGGGGGAGTACCCTCAGGGGTCATGTCCTCGTTGTCGCCGGGTCGTGACTTCCCTCCGATGCAGAATTGGCGCTTAGGGACCCGCCTTGGTTCCGCGGGTTGGGATATCAAAAGTGCCCCCACCTACTCCGAGTCGTGAGGCCGAAGCATGACGTGCTGAGCGTCCCCAACAACACATTTATGAAGAGTTGGAGTCCTTTCGAAGAAGTGGAACTGGACACTTAGTAGTGGTCTTAAATTTCACACCCTGAGGAGTACCGTGCCTGGATTATTGTAGGAAAAGGTTTTCTGGTTCAGTGGACATATATGTTTTTGGCCCTATCACACTTAAGAAAACCCAACAGGGGCTGACTGCATAAGTTATTTTTGATGTAGGGGAAGGTACATATGTACACCGTATGTATGTATGAGTGTCAGTCGGAGTGTGTGTTTGGTGGGGGTGCTGTGTATAATTAAAAACCCATTATTAGATTCCGATTTTTTTTTTTTTTTTTGAGACAGAGCCTCAAGCTGTCGCCCTGGGTAGAGTGCTGTGGCATTACAGCTCACAGCAACCTCCAACCCCTGGGCTTAAGCAATTCTCTTGCTTTAGCCTCCCAAGTAGCTGGGACTACAGGCACCCACCACATCGCTTGGGTATTTTTTTGGCTGTGGTTATTGTTTGGCAGGCCCGGGCTGGATTTGAACCCACCAGCTCTGGTGTATGTGGCTGGCGCCTTAGCTGCTTGAGCTACAGGCAGCGAGCCAGATTCTGATAATTTGATAATCATCTTCTCCAACCTTTCTCTAATACCTCCTCATCCTCTCTTCAGTGGTATTGTACTTCTAAGGTGGCTCACCTTTGCAGAGGAGTATGTTACACTTCGTACATTAAAAGAGATCTGACTGTGTTACTAGTGTGCCCATATTTTACTGCCTTTAGGATAATACACATTTCTTAGTCTGGCTTCAAGACCCTTCAAGGCCTTGCTTCTGCAGAATTTTTCTGTCTTTTTTCATGGATAATACAGCCATACATATGCTCACTTTATGCTCCTGCTGTGCCAATCTGCAGCAATTTCATCACTTTGGATATAACAAGGTTTTACATGGTTTACCAAAGTTTTTATTTTTATTCTTCCATTCATCTGGAATTTATTGACTTTCTAATATTGCCAGGTACTATTAAATTAAAAAAAAGTTTAATTATTGGTACAAAAATAATAGTTGTATATCTTTATAGGGTATGTGTTGATATTTTGGTACAGGCCTACAATGTGAATTAAATCAGGATAATTGGGGTATCCATCATTGCAGGCATTTAACATTTCTCTGCGTTAGGAACATTCCAGTTTCACTCTTTCATTTTAAGGTATATCCTAACTTATTTTTTGTTCTGGCACTTTTTTGTGCTATCTTCCAGATACTATTTGAAGAGCTGGGAGTAAAATTGAAAAAAACCCACTATCCCAATACAATCTTTAGTCCTTGAAGAAGAATACAGCTTTACTGACATATAGATAACATACCCTAGAATTCACGCATTTAAAGTGTACAGTGATTTTTAATACATTCACAAAGTTGTACAACCATCACCACAATCAATTTTGGAACATTTTCATCACTCCTAATTCTGAAGTCATATAGTAGTTTCTCCTGATTTTCCTACCCTGATTCCCCATTCCAAGCCCTAAGCAACTGCTGATCTACTATCTGTAAATTTGCCTATATACATTATATGGTCTTTTTTGACTGGTTTCTTCTGCATAACATTCATGTTCATCCATGTTGTAGTATGTATCAGTACTTTATTTTTATTACTGGATAATTTTTGTATGGATATACCACCATTTATCCATTGATCAGTTGTTGGACATTTGGGTTGTTTCTACCTTTTGGCTATTATGAATAATTTTGGTATGACCATTCATGTGCAAATTTTTGTATAGACAGTATGTTTTCATTTCTCTGGGCAATATATCTAGGAGTAGAATTGCTGGTTCATAATGGTAACTCTGTTCAACATTTTGAGAAATGATACCAGAGTGTCATTTTATTTTATTTTAGAGACAGAGTCTCACTTTGTCGTCCTCGGTAGAGTGCCGTAGCGTCACAGCTCACAGCAACCTCCAGGTCTTGGCGATTCTCTCGCCTCAGCCTCCTGAGTAGCTGGGACCACAGACACAGGCCACATGCCCACCTATTTTTTGTTGTAGTTTGTTCGGGGCCAGGTTTGAAACTGCCACCTTAGGTATATAGAACTGGCGTCCTTCTCACTGAGCCACAGACACCGCCCAAGTGTCATTTTGTATCTTTTTAACTTCTTACCAGCAGTAGATTAGGGTTCTGATTTCTCTGTTCCTCACCAGCACTGTCATTATGTCTTTCTGATTCTAGCCATTCTAATGGGTGTAAAGTATGTGTTGTATTTTTTTCTTTTTAGTTGAGATTTAATAATTGTGCAGATTTATGGAAGAAGGTGATTTTATTTTTTGAGATAGAGTCTTGCTCTGTTGCCCTGGGTAGAGTGCAGTGGCATCATCATAGCTCACAGCAACTTCAAACTCCTGGGCTAAGCTATCCTCTGGCCTTAGACTCCCTGACTAATTTTTCTGTTTTTAGTAGAGACAGGGTCTTGTTCTTGCTAGGCTGGTCTTGAACTGCTGAGCTCAATCTGTCCTCCAGCCTTGGCCTCCCAGAGTGCTAGGTTTACAGGCATGAGCCACTGTGCCAGGCCTAGAGTGAGATCTTGATACGTAGATACAGTGTATAATGATCAAATTAGGGTAATTAGCATCCATCACCTCAAACATTTATCCTTTCTTTGTGTTGTGAACATTCAAATATCTTCCAGCTTTTTGAAACTATTGTGGTTTTAGTTTGCATTTTTCTGATGGCTAGTGATGTTGAGCATCTTCTCATGGGCTTATTGTCCATTTGCACATCATCTTTGTGGAAATATTTATTCAGATCCTTTGCCCATTCTTAAAATTAGGTTATTTGTCTTTTTATCACTGAGTTGTAGTAGTTCATTATATATTCTAGATAGAAGTTGCTTATCAGATATGTTACAGTCTTTTAGATTGTATATCACTTCTTGGCCTTTTGGCTAAGATAAAGTATAGATTGTGCTATAGTTCCTTTAAATGAAAAACTTACGAAGTAAATTTTTATTCTCCCTGGAGACCTCCCTATATGTGAGGTATGTGAGGGTAATTCAGAAAATGATCTATTTCCCAAAATTGTCTGTGGAAGGCCAGGTCTAGGAAAAAATGATGTGAAGAACCTGTAAAGAACATTTTAAGACTTGGAAAATGAAACAGGAGAAGGAAAACTTTATATAATTTGTCCATTCTCTATTGAGTTTTGTCTTTTCTTTATAAGAGTTATTTTTGTAGGGATATTGAGCCATTGACTTAGATATGTGGCAGATATTTTCAGTTTATTTAGTTATCTTTGTTTTATAGTTTTTTTGTACTGTTTTACATATTTGTGTACTCAGAACTGTCAGTCTTTTTTTTTTTTTTTTTTGGAGTTTTTGGCTGGGGCTGGCTTTGAACCTGCCACCTCCAGCATATGGGGCCAGTGCCCTACTCCTTTGAGCCATAGGTGCCGCCCCAGTCTTTTTTTTTTCTAAAGGCTCCTGGGAGATAATTTGGGAAATTCTTTAATTATAGGAGTTCTAGGCCTGGCCTCGTGGCTCATGTCTGTAATCCCAGCACTCTGGGAAGCTAAGGCAGGTACATTACTTGAACTTAAAAGTTTGAGACCGGCTCAGTGCCTGTGGCTCAAGCGGCTAAGGCGCCAGCCACATACACCTAAGGTGGCGGGTTCGAATCCCCAGCCCGGGCCCGCCAAACAACAATGATGGCTGCAACCAAAAAATGGCCGGGCGTTGTGGCGGGCGCCTGTAGTCCCAGCTACTTGGGAGGCTGAGGCAGGAGACTCGCTTGAGCCCAGGAGTTGGAGGTTGCTGTGAGCGTGATGCCATGGCACTCTACCCAGGGGGATAGCTTGAGGCTCCGTCTCAAAAAATAAATAAATGGGCTCGGCGCCTATAGCTCAACGGGCTAGGGCGCCAGCCACGTACACCTAAGGTGGCGGGTTCGAATCCCCAGCCCGGACCCGCCAAACAACAATGACGGCTGCAACCAAAAAATAGCCGGGCGTTGTGGCGGGCGCCTGTGGTCCCAGCTACTTGGGAGGCGGAGGCAGGAGACTCGCTTGAGCCTAGGAGTTGGAGGTTGCTGTGAGCTGTAATGCCACGGCACTCTACCCAGGGGGACAGCTTGAGGCTCTGTCTCAAAAAAAAAAAAAAAAAAAATAAATAAATAAATAAAAGTTTGAGACCAGCCTGACCCTGGTCTCTAAAAAAGCGAGACCCTGTCTCTAAAAAAATAGCCAGGTGTTGTGGTGGGCGCCTGTAGTCCTAGTTACTTGGGAGGCCCTGGCAAGAGGATTGCTTGAGCCTAGGAGTTTGAGTTTCCTGTGAGCTATGACGCAATGGTACTCTACTATGGGCAAGAAAATGAGACTATCTCAAAAAAAAAAAAAAAAATTATAAGAGTTCTAGAGACTGACGTAGTAGTTCCCTGGGTAATGTGACTTCTGAATCCTTGGTATGATACTTAACCTTATAGTGTTCATTGTTTCAGATAATACTGCTTCCTTGTCTTTCTGCCTTGAAAAATATGCTATAATCTGCTTTAATTTTATTCATTTAATTTTCTACTTCAGACTTTAAGAAGCTATTCTCTTATTCTCTTATTGTTCATGTTTAATATGCTGTATTAGATTCATGAGAACTATATTGGGCAATTGATCACCAAATAATGAGTATTTATTTTTAGAGACATAGTTTACTCTGTTGCCCAAGCTAGAGTTTTGTGGTGTCAGCCTAGCTCACAGCATCCTCAAACTCCTGGCTTCAAGCAGTCGTTCTACCACAGATTCTTGAATATCTGGGACTACAGGCACTGGCCATAGCCACCAGTTGATTATTCTATTTTAGTAGAGACAGGGTCTTGCTCTTGCCCAGGCTGGTCTTGAACTCCTGAGCTTGAGTGATCCTCTTGCCTTGGCCTCCCTGCTAGGATTATAGGCGTGAGCCACAGTGCCCAGTCTAGTAAGTACTTATTTCACTTTATCAGACATTTATTTGGAGATTTTAATGTATGTGTAGTTTAAATATTCTATTCTGTATTGATTGGGGGATATTGGGAAATGTGGTTTCATAAAATCCTGTTAACGGGCTAGCTTGGGCAACATAACTATCTTTAAAAAGTAAAAAAAAAAAAACAAAAACAAACAAACAAACCATTAACTAGGTGTATGGCATGTGTCTGTAGTCTTAGCTACTAGGGAGGCTAGTAGAGAGTCTAGATTGCTTGAGCCCAAAAGTTCAAAGTTATGGTAACCTGTGATTGTGCTATTGCATGTCAGCCTGGGTGGCAGAGTGAGATTCCATCACTAAAAATAAAATCCGGGTAGCTTAAAAAAAAATTTTTTTTTTTTTAATATCACTGGTTAAAAGGTAATAGTTCAAAAATCTTTTAGAGACTGAGTATCTTTGAAAATCTGAGGAAAGCTTTTTTTTTTTTTTAGGTATTAGTAGTACTACCCTCACTACGTACTCATTGGATAGAAGTGCAACCCTAAGAAAAGGATGATTGGGGAAAGGTGTTATATTAATGAATACTCTAGGTCCATAGAAAAATTTGCATTTCTGCATTTTGCATACAATGTCCAAGGCTTCATTTCTTCCTCATAGCCTGATTCCACTTAGGATTCTATGTTTCTTGCTTCTGTGTGTGTGTGTCTGTTTTAATTGTGGTAAAATATATGTACACTAAATATACCATTTTAACCATTTTTATGTGTACAATTTAGTGGCATTAAGTACTTTCACACTGTGTAACCTTCACTGGCATCCATCTGCAGAACATTTTCATCTTCATACAAAAGCTCTGTACCAATTTACCAAGCAGTAAATCTGTTACCCCTGTCTCTGTAGCTCCTGGCACCACCTTTCTACTTTCTGTCTCTATTAATTTGACTACTCTAACAACCTCATACAAGTATAATCATGTAACATTTGTTCTTTTGTATCTAGTTAATTTCATTTAGCATAGTATCTTCGTAGTTCATGCATGTAGTATGTCTCAGAATTTCCTTCCTTTAAAGGCTGAAAATAATGTCCCATTGTATATATAGACAACATTTTGTTTATCCATTCATTAGTAGACATTTGGGTTGTTGCCACCTTTTGGCTATTATGAATAGTGCTGCTATGAATGTTGGTATATAAATATCTGTTTAAGTTCCTACTATCAGTTCTTTTAGGTATATACTCAAAAGTGGAATTGCTGGATCATAGGGTAATTCTTTTAAGTTTTTGAGGCACTGCCCATATGCTTTAGTGTTTTGAATCATTTACCTAGAATATGAGATTTAGAAGAATTATGTGATTTAGGCATGTATTACTACACTTACCTTTCTAAAGATACAAGTTCAAAGGGCCATTTCCTAGATGAAGGGGTAGTTGTTTTTGTCTTAGAATTTGGAGATCTTTGACTTTTAAAATTGTTAGAATTCAGACTAAATACAAGATTTACTTAGTTTCCCAAATCCTAAATACCTCTATGATTCAAGATCTTCCTTTTTGTTTAATTTTTTAATTTCCTTTTTTGTAATGCTTTTTTTTTTTTTGGTGTTTGGGGCAAATTACCCATTATAGTAGTCTCTAAAATGGAGGTGAGTTCAAAAGGTCTGTGAATTATTATAGTATCAGGACGATCCAGATCTCTTGGAACTTTGATATCACTTAGATTCCTAGGTGAACTCCCTCAACTTCCAGCAAATATACTAAGATTGCATAGACGCTGAGCACTCAGCTTTGCCTGTTTGTGTCTCAGCTTTTTGAGGGAGACAAAACACAATTATATAAACGATGCCTTTATGAGATTACTTTTGAAGTTATCAGAATTAAATGTTAATATTGATTCTTAACTATGATTATAGCTTGTTACCTGTCATTGGACTGTCCTATGCTCGGGACAAAGTTTGACTTTGAGTGTACAATGGGAGCCTTTAGAAACACTTCTGCATGTGTATTTAAATATTTTTGCATGCCATATTATGTTAGGGCCTTTCTAATTTTATTTGGACCTCATGTGTTTGAGCTATAAATAGGAAAAATATTGAAATTTATGTAAATATTTTCACTTTTTATAATTTCCCCTCCTTTCTATAAATATCATATATGAGTATTTTTATCCTTATATCTGTTAAACACTCTGTACCTATCTTTTAAAATAATTATCATACTGTAAAATGAACTTTTCTCCTGTTGGCTTAAAGGATTATGAGCTTTAATCTATCTGTAGATTTGTGTAACCACCACCATAATCAGAATAGTTACCTCACATGAAAAACTCCCTACTGCGGTCTCTTCATGGTCACACCTGCCCCTTATCCATGTAACCAAAACCAAAAAGGAAATATCATTTTGTGTTTTTATTGTGGGAAGTGGTAAAGTCAGAAACTTACAAACTTTCTCACAAACTTGTTTAGGAATAAAAACATTTTGCTAGTGATGTCTTCCAACAGGTGGCAGTGTTGTTCTACAGTAGGACATACTAATAAAGATTATGTGGTTTCTAGTGAGGTGGAAAATAATTGCTCTGAATCTTCTTTTCTGTTTTGTAAGAAACACAATTCATTTCCCACAGTCTGGAGGCTGGGAAGCCCAAGGTTGTGGAGGCGCATCTGGTGAGAGCCCTCTTGCTGGTGGAGACTCTGCAAAGTCCTGAGGCATCACAGGTGTTACCTGCTGACGGGGCTGAGTGTGCTACTGAGCTCTTAAGTTTTTACCTTGGAAAAACAAGATGGTTAATTAAGAACTGAAATTTAACTCCCTAATCTATTTTCTTGAATCTGTTCCAAAATCTGTCTTGTGATGATACCAGTAAAGCAATCTGTGGATAAAAGTTTCCTTAATATTTTGGCAGTGCCTGTGGCTCAAAGGAGTAGGGTGCTGGCCCCATATACCGGAGGTGGTGGGTTCAAACCCATCCCCAGCCAAAAACTGCAAAAAAAAAATTTCCTTAATACATTTGTATTTGTTTTCGAACGGTTTTAAATATTTGCAGTTATGAGTTAACTTTTTACTTAAGGTTAACCTTTGTGGCAAGAATGACTTCAGTGTTAAGGATGAATATATGAGTTCTAGAATCTTATCAGTGAGACTTGAGATATTTTTATTCTGGCCTTCTCTATTACATGTAGGAAGCCTGTCTACAAACCTTTGGCAGTTGGTGACATTGATCAGCAAATGGAGCATATGTGGAAGGAAGATACAGGTTTCAAGTGTTGCATCCTCAGTTTGAAGCCCTAATGGAGATACTCTGTGGGAAATGATGAGTGGAGTTCGTGAGACATTCAACTTAGATAACTCACAGGGTTTCAAACCTAACCCATCCAAAAAAGGGATTTTCTTTTTCTTTACACTTCCAGTAATTTATGCCTGGCAGTATATACTTCCTGGGGACTGTGACTGCTATTCATCCAGATGCTCATGAATGACACTAGGGTCATTGTTAGCACCTATCAGCATTCTTCTGATTCTGTCTCCTAAACATTGTCAAATGTGGTCACTTTAGCTCTGTCATCCTCATTTATTTATTTATTTATATATATTTTTGAGACAGAGTCTCAAGCTGTTGCCTTGAGTAGAGTGCCATGGTGTCACAGCTCACAGCAACCTCAAACTCTTGGGCTTAGGTGATTCTCTTGCCTCAGCCTCCCAAGTAGCAAGGACTACTGGTGCCGGCTGCAACGTCCAGCTATTTTTTGTTTGTAATTGTCATTGTCATTTGGCAGGCCTGGGCTGGATTCAAACCTGCCAGCTCTGTTGTATATGACTGGCACCTTAGCTGCTTGAGCTGCGGGCGCTGAGCCTATCATCCTTATTTAAACTATCATTTTTCACCTAGACACTGCTTCCTAATTGGTCTACCAGAATGTATTATTCCCTCCATTTTTTACACAACAGTCATTTTTAAAAATGTAAAGTTTGGTCATGTCACTCACCTGCTTGAAGCTCTTCTGTTACCATTAGAATACTTAGAATAAACCCGAAGTCTTTAACTTCCCCCACAATGTTCCTCCCATCTCCCTGTTCTGTGACTGGCCTCTCTGCTGAGTGTTATAACATTATCTCATTTCCCTTTCTCCTCCTTCACTGTGTTCTGGACTCCTGGGGTTCTCTTTCTCCCTTGATTGGAGGAGATGAGGAGAATAGATGCAGGGAAACCTGTTTGTAAGCGTGTATTTCCTGTGCTGAAAATAATGCTTAATAATAGATTAAAGTTTGTGGCTCATAGGGACACTTTCATAGCAATCAGGAGCCTGTTGCTTTGTTACCTTTTAACAACTCACATTGAATCTAGGGATGAATACACATCTGAGTGCAGATTGTGTAGGCAAAAAATTATATTACAGCTGAGAAAAGGAAATTTAGGACCAGACGGTGATTACCTATAAAACTGTTACTATGGGTAAATCTTATATATTTGGTAGCCCTCACTCAGCAAGACTTAGTTTTTGGGCTTGGTGCCTGTAGCTTAAGCGGCTAGGGGGCCAGCCACATATACTGGAGCTGGCGGGTTTGAATCCAGCCCATGCCTGCCAAACAACGACAGCTACAACCGAAAAAAAAAAAGGTGCTTATTTTGTGTGTCAGTATTGTCTCAGCAACCAGTTGGACCATACAACCATTTGGGGCTTAGGTGCTGTTAGGCATCCCTCATTAGTGGTAGTTGTGCAGTTCTTGAGTTTCTTTCTTATCAAGGCAGTTCTTTCCTGTTTGGGATAGTTTTATCTCTTAAGAAGTTCTCTGTCTTGTACCAGATCTCTTGTCTGTACTTTCTCCATACTGTTTCTAGTTTTGGGGGAGAGGGAATAGAGAACAAGTCTAACTTTTCTTCTTCCATTAGCCCTTTAGCTATTGGAATAGCTATTGTAGTTTGCAGAATATTCTCTTTGATATATAAACATTGTCACTTTCTTCAGCTATTTTTAATTGTGTTTGTTCTTCTGGGCACTTTTTACTGTTTATACTCTAGTGCTTGAAAGTGTGATTGTTGGGACCACCTGCATCAGTGGGCACTTTAAGTAGATTATTAAAAATGAGATTTTGGCTGGGTATGGTGGCTCATTCCTGTAATCCTAGCACTTTGGGAGGCCTAGGTAAAAACCTTGCCTCTATAAAAAAATAGAAAAATTAGCTGGGTGTGTGTGGCATGTACCTGTAGTCCCAGCTAGTCAGGAGGCTGAGTCAGATGGGTCACTTGAGCCCAGGAATTTGAGATTGTGGTGAGTTATGATGACACACTCAAGTCTAGGCAGCTGAGTGAACTCCTGTCTCAAAAAAAAAAAAGTCTTTGTGGAAGTAAGATGGTAGATTGAATTTACACTTTAAATCTTGCTGAAGATTTGTTGAAAATCACCTAAAACTTCAGTAAAGATCCAAATGGAGAAGGATATCAGAAAAGCAGACAGCAGCAACATGGAACACTGAGTTCTGAAAAGCCTAAGAATGAGTGAAAATTAACTAACGCACCTAAGACTTATGCATCCTGAGTTGACAAAGAGAAAGATTATGATCTAATCAGATGTTCCCTATAAATCTTTATAATATTCAAGTACTGGCAGTGCTAGATGTCTCTGGAATTTAGTATACACAAGTCATAAAATAAGGAAGATTGCTAAGAAACAACTCTCCCAATGCATGTTATTTACCTTGGGGTAAATTCTAAAGCAGGGGTCCTCAAACTTTTTAAACAGGGGGCCAGTTCACTGTCCCTCAGACCGTTGGAGGGCCTGACTGTGGGCCCTGGGACGAGTCAGCTGCTAAGCAGGACAGGCAGCAGTGGCAAAAACACCCAGCGGGCCAGATAAATGTCCTAGGCAGGCTGTATGTGGCCCGTGGGCTGTAGTTTGAGGACGCCTGTAAAGGCTCAAAACAGATGATCTCTGGATAAAGTTGTATTTTCCCATGGGATGTCATTCCTAGCATTTCTCAGAAAATATGTATGTTATTTCAAATTCTAAATCCTGAGGGATGTTATTGGAAAAGTTAGGAAAACCATAAGAAAAAGGAATTATAAAATTCATGAGAATTAAGCTCAGCAGTCTGTATTATCGGGTAAAGTTGGTTTGGAGAGCACACAGACGTCAAGTAAGAAAGCAAGAGCAGGGCAGGCTGACACTGAGTGGAAACTTAAGGTGTACATCTCTGGGAACTGAGACAGAAGCCTGAGACTTGTTTGTTGCTGTTGCCATTTTAAAAATGTGTTTTCATGTTTTGTTTTGTGTTAGCAGTGAGATTTTCTTAGAAATAAAGTTTAGGGTGAAGCTGGGCGCTGTGGCTTGTGTCTGTAATCCTAGCAATCTGGGAAGCTGAGACGAGCGGATCCCTTGAGCTCAGGAGTTCCAGACCAGCCTGGGCAAAGTGAGACTACATCTCTACTACAGATAGAAAAATTAGCCAGGTGTGGTGGTGGGCACCTATAGTCCCAGCTACCTGGGAGCCTGAGGCAGGAGGATGTTTGAGCCTAGGAGTTTGAGGTTGCTGTGAGTTAAACTGGGGCTGTAGCATTCTAGCCTAGGTGGCAGAGTGAGACTCTGTTTCCTCTCAAAAAAAGTTTGTATTTGCATAGTATATTTCATGTAAATCCTATGAATGGTGTTCTATGAAATAAGTTTGGAAGCAAAATAAGTCCTAAAATTGGCAGTACAACATCTTATTCTGTGTGGTAGTGTTTATTACTCTTGTTATAAGCTCTGTATAATATAATATGTAAATACTACTCAGGAATGTTTGCTGGTGTTTTTCAATTCAGAATATTCATTATAGACTGTAGTCTTTTGTAAATACTTCCAACAGAGCAATTGCAAAAGAGAATAGTATGAATTTTTTTGTGGAATACTCAGAGATGAAGTGAGAACTTGACTTAAAATCTGAATTAGTAAAAGCAGTATTAAACTCAAGGGCAAAATCAAAATCTGAGTAAACAGAATGGAAAAGCAAATATCCAATGTAGTCAATACTAATATGAAGCCAGTAGATGATCTAATTTATACCCACAGAGGAGAAAAACTCATCTCAATTCAAGTTGCTGGGGGAACGAGGGAGGAGGGAGAAATGAGAGAGGATTTGGGGTGCTCCCACTTAATGGGCACAATGTAGGGGTGTATGGCACATCTTTTGGGTACAGGACACAACTATAAGAAGGACTCTACCTAACAAATTCAAATATTGTGACCTGGCTGTATCCTCATATTAACCTGAAATAGAAAAATAAAAAATAAAACCCTCAAAACCATCAGAGTAAACAAACAAGTTTATATGAGACAACATAGAAACTCTAACACTCAGCTTAAAGTTTTTTTTTTTTTTTTTTTTTTTGAGACAGAGTCTCAACTCTGTGGCCCTAAGTAGAGTGCCATGGCATCACAGTTCACAGCAGCCTCAAACTCGTGGGCTCAAGTGATCCTTTTGTCTCAGCTTCCTGAGTAGCTTTGATTACAGATGACTACCACAATGCCTGGCTAATTTTTCTATTTTTAGTAGAAACTGAGTCTCTTGCTCAGGTGGTCTACATCTCCTGAGTTCAAGTAATCTACTGACAGGACAGCCTCTGCCTTCCAGAGTGCCAGGATTACAGGTGTTGAGTCACGGGATTATAGGTGTTGTGCCTGGCCTTCAAAGGTGCTTTTAGATGCACTTGTAATTTGACCAGTGTCAACGAAAATGTATTCTTATTTTTTACATCTGGAGTATTGTGAAACAAAGATCAAGATTATTGGAAAAAGCAGGTAATACTTGGTATGCTTTAAGATTTCTTTTAAGAATAACTTTTAAATATACTATTATCTGTTAATTTTTATAATGATTTTTTTCATTTGGCATTTATTTTGTATTTTTAAAAATTTATTTTTTATTAGAGGACTTCTCAGCAGAAATATTTTGTATTCATTTTTAATGTCTTCTATTATCCTTTGTCTATATCAGATAGAAGTCATGTTTTCTTAATATATAATTTTATCATCATATATTGGTTTATAATAATAAGCCATGGATTTAGTTTTACATCTTTTTTTTTTTTTAAACAGAGTATCTTTGAAACTTTTAATATAACACTGCTGTGGAACAGAGGTTCACTATTTATTGTTAATGGTCACTCATTATTATTTAAAAACATGTAAGCAAAATCTTATGAAAACTACAGAATAACTTGAGATTTGGGGGAAATCCAGTGTCTTATTTCCAAGTCTCAAAAATTAATATCTGTTCAGAATTTGGAAAGAAGTATAACATAATCCTTACTAAATGGAAAACAGAGGAAAAAGTGATTGTATGCATACCAAATCTGAGAGCCTCTCTGATCCCTGGTCCCCCATTTCTCTAGGCTCACAGAATGCTGGCCGTCAGGCAAAGGATTAGAATGTTATTCTTAGGGGTTTCTGTGTATCTCTAGGGAAAAGACCTGAGAGGAGGTTCCCTTGAAACTCTTAAGTCCCCATCCCCACTCACGAGTTCAGTTGTAAGTTTTTCAGGCTCTGACTCTTAATCATATACAAATACCCAAGAATTAGCAGTTACTTGAGGAGAGCATCCAATATTGGAGGTGGAAGATAGGATCTTTTTCGGAAGAAAAAAGCAAACTCAGAGGAAATAGACTTTGCAAGGAGTAAAAAGCTACCAACCACTTTCTGTCCCAATTGTTATGATAATATATTCAGAGAGAGAAGAGATGATGAGGATAAAATAAAAATGGGATGCTTTTGCCAGCCAGCACGGGGAAGGGGAGCAAACCAGAGTGGAAGTGGTGGGGATTGAGGAAAATACAACACAAGAGAAGACACAGAGACGAAAGATGGGATTGGGAGGTCTGACTGCACTGATGGCAGCAGCCAGCACCAAAGCACAAAATCAGCTTTATTTTATAGTTTCTGTACAGAGTTATCTAAGGAAGTAGCATAGACAATATGGGGAAGTAGCATAGACAGAAGACAAATCTTTGGTCTTACAGTATGATTGGAAAATGTAAATGACTTTAATAAAGACAAATCATCCTGTTAATGGTTTCTACTCTGATAACATATGGTAAGAAGTGAAAAGGGAAAGATCACAAGGATCTCTGCATAGTTCTTAAAAATTAACTAGACAGGCTTGGTGCCCATAGCTCAGCAGCTAGGGCACCAGCCATATACAACGGAGCTGGCAGGGTCAAATCCAGCCTGGGCCTGCCAAACAACAATGACAACTACAACCACAAAATAACCAGGCGTTGTGGTAGGCACCTGGAGTCCCAGGTACTTGGGAGGCTGAGGCAAGAGAATTGCCTAAGCCCAAGAGTTTGAGGTTGCTGTGAGCTGTGACACCACAGCACTCTACCCAGGGCAACATGGTGAGATTCTGTCTCAAAAAAAAAAAAAAAAAAGAAAGAAAAATTAACGACACAAAGAAAGAGCTATGTGACTTCTGGCAAAGGGAGCATGAAGAAAGGAATATAGTTGTTTTGGGAAAGGAGGAGAAGCAGTTGGGGGTTCATTCCCTGAATGTGCCCCAGGTTGTGGGGGCCCTGCCACTTCACAGCCCGCTCTCCGCAGGATGCTATATGAAAGACTAGCCAGAAAATTTACCAGAGACTGGGGAGTGGGGAGGAGAGCATGTGGAGAGGTTGGTCAACAGGTACAAAGTTATTATTAGGTAGGGAGAAGAAGCTCTGGTGCTCTATTACAAAGCAGGGTGGTAATGGTTAACAGTAAGGTATTGTATATTATGAAATCTAGAAGAAAGACTTCAAAATATTCTCACCACAAAGAAATGATAGCTGCATAAGGTGATGGAAATGCTAAATAACCAGATTTGATCATTATACTATATATGTAAGTATTGAAACATTAAATAATCCCCCATAAAGAGTATGTTTAATGACAGTGTGTCAATAAGGAAAAAAGAGACTAGCCAGAAGATGAAGTTTAAAACATGATCGTAGGGTGGGCATGGTGGCTCATGCCTATAATCCTAGTACTCTGAGAGGCTGAGGTGGGAGGATTGCTTGAGGCCAGGAGTTCCAGACCAGCCTGAGCAAGAGTGAGAACCCCTCTCTACAAAAAAAGTAAAAAAGTAAACCAGGTGTCAATGGTACAACACCTATAGTCCTGGCTACTTGGGAGGCCAAGGCAGGAGAATCGCTGAGGGGAGAGAAAGTATCACTGATGAAGAGAGGTCAGGGTGGCTAGTACAAGCAGAACTGCTGAAAACATTGCAAAAATTCGTGGAATTATGTGTTAAAATTGTTGGCTGACTGTGAGAAGCATAGCAGACTAAGTAAACATCAGTGGAGAAATAGTAAAATCTTAACCTGAGAAAGGTATCTATAGAAATGGTCTTGAAGGAGCTCACCCATGAACACTGTCTGTGAGGGAGTTTTTAGCCAGCAAACAAATAACTGTATTGGAACACCCTCCCTACTCACTTGATCTGGTCCCTAGTGACTTTTTTTAACCTGAAGATAAAGGAAATATTGAAAGAAAGATATTTTGATGATATTCAGGACATCTAGGGCAGTATGACGACAGCTCTGATGGCCATTCCAGAAAAAGAGTTCCAAAATTGCTTTGAGAGGTGGACTGGTGTCAGTGCATAGCTTCCCAAGGGGAGTATTTTGAAGATGAGGTGATCATAGTGACATTCAGCAATAAGGTATATAGCACTTTTTCTAGAACAAGTTTGCAAACTTAATTGTTAGACTTTGTTGATGAGCACTTTCTGGATTTGATAAAGTGTTTGAGAATGCACGAGAGATACCCTTCTCCTGCTGTAATTCAGAAATCCAAGTCTCTGAATGAAAAAGAGCAGTTATCGACCTTACAATAGCCATCTGTTACCAACTGGTGATTTTCAAAGTTCACAAGAATCTTGATATCTTTTGCTATGTACACTTTAAATTGCATTTCCATTTCTTTTTTTTTTTTTTTTTTTTTTTTTTTTTTTTTGAGACAGAGCCTCAAGCTGTCTTCCCTGGGTAGAGGGCCGTGACATCACAGCTCACAGCAGCCTCCAACTCCTGGGCTCAAGTGAGTCTCCTGCCTTCACCTCCCAAGTAGCTGGGACCACAGGCGCCCGCCACAACGCCCGACCATTTTTTGGTTGCAGCTGTCATTGTTGTTTTGGCAGGCCCGGGCTGGATTTGAACCTGCCACCTCAGGTGTATGTGACTGGTGCCCTAGCCACTTGAGCCACAGGTGCCAAGCTGGGATTCTCATTCTCTTGACTCGCCTTAACCTCCCAATAGCTGGGACTACAGGTGCCGGCCACAACACTCAGCTATTTTTTTTGTTGCAGTTGTTGCAGTTGTCGTTGTTTAGCTGGCTCGGGCCAGGTTCAGACCTGCCAGACTCGGTGTATGTGGCCAGCACCCTACTCACTGAATTATGGGCGCCTCGCTGCATTTCCATTTCATAGCCTAGGACAGTATAGTTATGTGGGAATATTTACAGTTGATTTATATTTAAATAGAAGTGTGCCACTGGAAGGTTGTTTTAAGAATAGGAAGCTGAGGTGGAATAGTCAGTGTGAAGTGAGCCAATCCACTTCTGAAATTCCAGAATTTTTGGTAAAGGCTTGGTTGCTTTACTCTTCATTTCAGTTAGAAGAAGTTAGCTATTGTTATTTATGAAGTTTAGAAACTGAAGTTTTAATTAAATATTTTTCCACAGAATGTAAAATGCTTGATTAACATGAATATATGAGGAACATTATGAGTATATAGAGGAAATTAGGGAATAGCATTACAAAATAACCTTGTATCTATGATCCACTTCTATCAATCCCGATATTTTTCCATATTTACCAGACTTTTTTTAAAGAAACAAAACAAAATGGATGCAGTTGAAGAACCCTGTGTAATCTCCAGCAAATCTTTCTTTCTTCCTCCTTTCTTGCTCGGAGGTAACCACTGTCCTAATATTTTATTATTATGTTTGAATGTGGCCATATTTAAGATAGTTTTATTTTCCATGTTTTCAGTTATATATGTACACATAAGTATACATACACACAGCATTATACTGTATATACTATACATATTATGCAATTTGCTTTTCTATGGTTTATCATTGTGGTTTTGAACTACAGTCATGTGCTATTTGCAGGTTGGTCATTTTTTAGTTGTTGCATAGTAGTCTATTGTATGTTTCTAGTACAATTTATACATTTCCTTATGATAGATACTTAGGTTTCTGGTTAATTTGCTTTTATAAACAGTGGCAGTGAATATTCTTGCAGAGGTTTCCTTTGTACTTGAAGAATTGCTGTAGTCCTTAGAATGTAGGATATGTACACAGCAGTGCAATTGCTAGGTTGAGGGATCTATGCATCCTCACCTTTACTAGTATTGCCAAATTACTCTCTAAAGTATTAGTTAGTATTCACCTCCAGCAGTGGTATATAAAAGTTTTTGTTCCATATGGAGAATCCTCAAAGATATAAAAGTAGACCTACCATTTGATGCTGGAATCCCATTACTAGATATCTACCCAGAAGAACAAAAATAATTTTACCACAAGGACATTTGCTCTAGAATGTTTATTGTGGCTCAATTCATAATTGCCAGGTCGTGGAAGCAACCTAAGTACCCATCAACCCATGAATGGATCAACAAACTGTGGTATATGTATACCATGGAATATTATGCGACTATTGAAAAAGATAGAGATTTTACATCTTTTATGTTTACCTGGCTGGAGTTGAAATACATTTTTCTTAGTAAAATATCATAAGAATGGAAAAATAAATATTCATGTACTCTATACTCATATGAAATCAATATATAAACAAGTATGTGCCCATAAGAACAATAAGACACCAGTATAGTCCAGTTCGGGGTAGCGGGAAGTGGGAGGGGGGAGGCGGGAGGACGTTTGACAGAAGGAGGGAGGGTGGGCATGAGGCGGGATCTCACCTAATGAGCACATTCTGAGAGTGTATAACACACCCCCTGGGTGAGGGCTTGTCTATAAGTGGAACTTTACCCTGGAAGTGAGAGCAATGTAACCTAAAAATTGTACCTTCATATTAATTTGAAAAAATAAATACTAAAAGAAAAGTTTTTGTTCCGTATTCTGGTCTCCTGGTTTTGTCATATTTAAGTTTTGGCATATTATTGGTATGTAAGGATTTTTTATATTGCTCTAATTTGCATTTCTTAATTATTAGTGTGTCAGCACCGTTCATTCATTCACTCATTTATTCAACAAAGACTGAGTGACAGGCAAAGTCCCATGTGCTCACATTCCAGCAAAAGGAAACACAAAATAAATAGACAAAAACCCACATAGTATCTTGGTTGGTAATAGGTGTTCGGGGCAGAGAAGTGAGCATATGGATAACTGGAGGAAGAACATTCCAAGCAGAGAGAATAGCACATTTCAAGACATTCATGTGTGGCATGTTCACAGAACTCCAAGGGGCTGGTGTGACTGGAATAGAATAAACGGGTGACAGAATTAATAGAGAGCCTTATAGGCCACTGTTTGTAAACACTTTGTCTTTTTCCTTAATGTGATTCCATCTGAAATTTGAGGGTTTTGAGCAGAGGAGTGACAGAATCTTATTTAGGCTTTAAAAGGATCACAGCAGTTGCTGTGTTGAGGCGACTAAGGGAGGCAAAGGAGGAAGCAGGGAGACTAGTTAGGAGGCTGCTCTTGTGATCTAGGCAAGAGATGATGGTGACTCAGTCTTAAGCTGTGGAGAGTGAAGGTGGTGAAAAGTGGTTGGAATCTGGGTGTATTTTGAAATTAGAGTCAACAAAATATGCAGATGTGTTAGCTGTAGGATGTGAGAGAGAAAGTACAGGGTTTTGGCTTGGCGGCTGGAGTTGCTACATTGAAGGGATCTGTGGCAGAAGCAAGTCTGGGGAGGAGGGAGAAATCAGGGATTTGATTTGGAGCAAGCAAGTTCCAGGTGCCTGCTCAGCATTCAGGTGGAGATGTGTACTAAGCATGAGCCTGGAATACAAAGAGATGTGAACTAGAGGTATAAATGCCAAGGAGTGGTTTACAGCCACGAGATTGGATGAAGGAGTGGGTGTAGAGACAGAAGAGAAGTCCAGAGTAAGCCCTGGGCCTCTCCAGTGTTCAGATGAGTCAGTGAGCAACAGAGATTGAAAAGGATTGCTCAGCGAGGAGGAAAGCCAACAGTGAGTGGTGTCCTAGAAAACCGTCCAGAAACTTTTTTAAAGAAAGGACTGGTCAGTTGTTTTGAGTAATCTGATAAATCAAGTAAAATGAATACTGAGAACTGACCTTTGGTTTTAGCAATATGGGGGTCATTAGTGGAGTAGTGAGGGGCTAAAGGCTAAATTGGTGTACCCTCAAGAGACAGTGGGAAAACAGGAATTGGAGACAGCAAAAACAGATATCAGTTTGGGGAGTTTCTTTCCAAAGGAGAGTAGGAAAATGGGACCATTGCTAGATGAAGATATGGGATTAAGAAATTTTTTTCAAAGATGGGAGCTATGATCGTGTATTTGATGCTGATTTGAATGATAGAGAAGGGGAAATTGATGCATGAGAGGGGAGAATTGCTGTAATGAGGCTGAATAGATGAAATGGGATCTTGAGTACAAAGTGGGACAATTAAGTTTACAAACTCATCCTAGAAAAAGTGCTACATATTTCATGGCTGAAAATCACTACGGTCATCTTTAAAGTGCTCCCCTTGGGAAGCTATGCACCAATGCTAGCACCTAGTCCATCCTTTAAAGCAATTTTGGAACGCTTTTTCTGGAATGGCCATCAGAACTGTCATTGTGCAAAGTCTAACAATCAAGTTCTTGAACTTATCCTAGCAGAAGTGCCAACTGACCACTGACTCTAAGTGGGAGAGCCAGGTCTCAGTTGGCAGTGGCTCTCAACCATGGCTGCTTGCTAAAATCACAGGGAGGGCTTGTCAACATCTGGTTCCCTGGAGATTCTCACTCAGATGGTCTGGGGAGGAACTTGGACATAGGTAATTTTTAAAAAACTCTCAGGTTATTATAATGTGCAGCCAGGGCTGTGTCCCGAGTAGGAATATTCAGAAAAGAGTTTGAGTAATTGGGAATGATTGATAACACATTTCTGAGAGACTAGGGAAAGAGGTTTGGGAGTTTGGGATAGATGGGACATCTTTTCAAAGTTCAGATTTCCTGTCCTGTGAATTGTCTATTCATACTCATGGTTCATTTTTTCTATTGGTAAATGTTTGATTTTTATCATGGTTTGTACCATTTATTGAAGTGTTATGTGAATACAGAAAAGTATGCATGTGTATATATCATGAAGTGAGCATCCAGATCAAGAAAGAGAACATTATTAGCAACCAGAAGTTGCACACTTTCACACACTGCTATTCACTGTCCCCTGTGCTGGGGGAAATTTTCTTTCTTTCTTTCTTTTTTTTTTTTTTTTTAAAGAGACAGTACCTGTAGGCTGGGTGCAGTGGCTCATACCTGTAATCCTAGCACTCTGGAAGACTGAGGAGAGTGAATTGCTTGAGCACAGGAGTTTGAGACTAGCCTGAGCCAGAGTGAGACCCAGTCTCTAAAAATAGCCAACTATTATGTTGGGCACCTATAGTCCCAGCTACTCAGGAGGCTGAGGCAGGATGATTACTTGAACTCATGGTAGACGCTTGTAGTCCCAGCTATTTGGGAGGCTGAGATAAGAGGATCACTTGAGCCCAAAAGACTTGAGGTTGTGTGAGCTATGATGACAGTGGGACTCTGTCTCAAAAAAAAAAAAAAAAAAAATAAGAGACAGCATCTCACTCTTGTTTGGCAGGCTGGTATGCAGTGGCATGATCATAGCTCACTGTAAGCTCAAACTCCTGGGGTCAAGAGATCCTCCTGCCTCAGCCTCCTGAGTAGCTGGGACTACAGGCTCGTGCCACTATACCAAGCTATTTTTTCTATTTTTTGTAGAGGCAGGGTCTCATTTTCTAGTCTGGTCTCCCACTCCTGGCCTCAAGCAATCTTCCCTCCTTGGCTTTCCAAAATGCTGAGATTACTGTAATGTGAGCCACTGTGCCCAGCAAGATAGGTCTCTTTGTATCAAAGACTTTTAGTTATAGTCTTTAGACAATTTACATTCAGTTAACAAGATCAGTTTTAAATCTGCTATCTTGTTCTCTATGTGTGTCATCTGTCTTTATTTCCTTTTTATGTTTTTGTGCCTTCTTTTGGATTAATAGAGTATTTTTAGTGATTCCATTTTATCTTTGTTCTTGTATGTATGAGGAGTACTATGGGACAGAGACTGGTGAGCCTGCCTTGGTTGCCAAGTGGGCATGTGTCCCTCAGTTCAATGTATAGGCAGGGCTGCTCCCTAACTGCAGGGAGCAGGGCCAGAGATGAGACTGGGCTTCTTTGGGATCTGCTATGGGATAGAGGCTGATGGGCCCATCATGGAAGCTCAGAAGGATGAGTAATTCTCAAGCTGCAAGATATAGGGACATCTCTCTTTGAGTCTTTGTGTGAGCAATACTAAGCTGGGACTACAACTGAGGGGAGCTGTAGCCAAGTTACAGGTAACTTTCAGGTATACTTCCAGAATTGATGTTGGAGGGCAGATGAGCCTTTTTGCCAAGACACTAGTATTCATGATTCCTTCTGGATCCTTTGGCAGATGATTTTGGTTGCAGACATAAGCCCAGACAGGGCTGTAGTCAAACCCTTTGGGTAACAGGCCTGTTTCTGAGTTTGAACCTGGCAGCACAATCAATAATCCTGGTACTCGGGTATTATTATTATTTTTTTTTTTTGTAGAGAAACAGAGTCTCACGTTATTGCCTGCAGTAGAGTACTGTGGCATCACAGCTCACAGCAACCTCCAACTCCTGGGCTTAGGCAATTCTCTTGCCTCAGCCTCCTGAGTAGTGGGACTACAGGCGCCTGCCACAACGCCAAGCTATTTTTTTGTTGCAGTTTGGCCAGGGCTGGGTTTGAACCTGCCACCCTCGGTATATGGGGCCGGTGCCCTACTCACTGAGCCACAGGTGCTGCCCTGGTACTCGGGTATTTGTTTTCACTCAAAATGGCCTCCATAGGTTTGAGCTTTTCCTGAGTTTCACAGCTTTCTATCTGAATCCTGAGGCTCTTACAGAGAGACTTTTGCCTGTGGATGGATGTAGAGTTCTTATTGCGGGATATGAGTGTTTGGCAGTCTATTCGGCCATCTTGCTGACATCTTAATATAATTTTTTTAATATAATTTTTTTATATGGCTAGGAGGCTTGAATTCACCCAAAGTTTTGTCTCTTCAGCAGATTATATATTAGGGTAAGTAATAAAGGCAGAATCCATGATTCTGACTTTCTGCACATGCTTACTGCCTGGAAGGAAACTTTGTTATTGATGTTAAATTTCTTAATTCACTGTGAAGTGAAGACCTTGCTGGGCCCTTCTTCCTGCCCTGTCACTAATTTCCCTGGTATAGGGAAGAGATTATCCTATCTTTGTAGATCTGAAGGACATTAGTCAGTGTCATAAAGCAACTGATTCTTATGGTATATCTTTGTGAGTTTTGCTTTTTTTTTCTTTTATCCATTATGACAATTTCTACCTTTTAATTATGGTCTTTAGACAATTTACATTCAATTAACAGTATGATCAAGTTTAAATCTATCATTTTGCTCTTTGTTTTCTATATGTCGCATCTGTCTTTGTTTCCCTTTTTTATGTTTTCTGCTGTCTTTTGGATTAATAGAGTATTTTTAGTGATTCCATTTTGTCTCCTTTATTGGCTTATAATGTATACCTTTTTTATTTTTAGTAGCTACTCTACAGTTATATATTGCTAAAGTTTTTTATAGTCTACCTTTAAGTAATATGACATTTCATATAAGAACCTCAGAACAATATACTTGTTCTAACTTGCTATACCTTGTGCTATTTTTATCACATATTTAACTTCTATATTTTATAAACCCCATAATATATTACTATCAAGTTTACTTTAGTCAACCTTTAAAGAGCTTGAGAAAAAAATGCCTTTAATATTTATCTACATGTTTACCATTGTAAGACTATTCTTTCTGTATTTTTTATGGCAGAATAATATTCCATGGTATGCATGTACCACAATTTAGTAATCCATTCATGTATTGAAGGACACTTGGGTTGTGTCCACATTTTTGAGATTGGGAATTGTGCTGCTATAAATATTCGAGTGCAAATGTCTTTATGATAAAATGCCTTTTTTTTCTTTTGGATGAATACCTAAAAGTAGGATTGCAGGATCAAATGGTGAGTCTACTTTTTGTTCCTTGAGGAATCCATACTACTTTCTATACAATTTGCGCTACTTTGCAATCCCACTAATAGTTTATGAGTGTTTTCTCTCTACATCCATGCCAACATCTGTTGCGTTGGGACCTTACTGGGGTTGGGTGATATCTCACTGTGGTTTTGATTTGAATTTCTCTGATGATTAGGGCTGATGAGCATTTTTTAATGTCTCTTGGTCATTAGTCTATCATCATAAAACTTTCTGTTCATGTCTCTTGCTCAGTTTTTAATGAGTTGTTTGCTCTTTTCTTGTTGATTTGCTTGAGTTCTTTATCGATTCTGGTTATCAATCCTTTGTTTCAAATATCTTCTCCCATTCTGTAGTCTATCTCTTTGCTTTGTTGTTTATATCCTTAGCTGTGCAGAAACTTTTTAACTTGATCAGGTCCCATTTATTTATTTTTTGTGCTTGTTGCAGTTGCCTTTGGGGTTTTCCTCATAAATTCTTTTGCTAAGCCAATATCATTAAGAGTTTTTCCCACATTTTCTTCTAGAATTTTTATATTATCATGTCTTAGGTTTAAATCTTTTATCTATTGCAAGTTGGTCTTTGTGAGTGGTGAGAGATGGAGGTCCTGTTTCAATCTTTATTTATTTATTTATTTATTTATTTATTTTTGAGACAGAGTCTCACTGTGTCACCCTGCGTAAAGTACTGTGGTGTCACAGCTCACAGCAACCTCAAACTCTTGGGCTTAAGCAATTCTCTTGCCTCATCCTCCCAGG
>NW_003852514.1:5068436-5070676 GCF_000181295.1 Otolemur garnettii | reverse complement strand
TAGTTGTCATTGTTGTTTGGTAGGTCTGGGCTGGATTCGAACCTGCCAGCTCTGGTGTATGTGGCTGGCACCCTAGCCCCTGAGCTACAGGTGCCAAACCTTGTTTTAATCTTTTACATTTGCTAACCAGTTCTCTCTGCACTGTTTATTGGGTAGGCATTATATTCCCCAGTGTATGTTTTTGTTTGCTCTGTCAAAGATCAGATGGACAATGTGAGGCTGGTTTCATTTCTAGATTCTTTGTTTCATTTCATAGGTCTGTGCCTCTATTTTTATGCCAATACTGCTGTTTTGATAACTATACACTTGTAGTATAGCCTAAAGTCTGGTAAAGTGATGCCTCTAGATTTGTTCTTATTTTGTACAATGTATTGGCTATTTGGTTTTTTTCTGATTCCATATGAGTTGTAGAACTAATTTTTCAAGATCTGCAAAATATGACATTGATATCTTAGTGGGGATTGCATTGACCTGTAGATCACTTGGGTAATATAGACATTTTCACAATGTTGATTGTTCTGAACCATAAACATGATATATTCGTCTATCTGTTAAAATCCTTTGCAATTTCTTTTCTCAGTGTTTCATAGTTCTCTTTTTAGAGATCCTTCACATGTTTTGTTAAATATATTCCAAGGTATTACATTTTCTTTGGTGCTACTGTGGAGGGAGTTGTGTCCTTGATTTGATTTTCAGCTTCACTGCTATTGATATATCTGAAGGCTACTGATTTTATGTCCGTTGCTTTTATATCCAGAGATGCTGCTGTATTTCCTCAATTCCAGGAGTCTCTTGGTTGAGTCCTGCGGGTTTTTTAGGTATAAGATTGTATCATCAGCAAAGAACAATAGTTTGACCTCCTCTGTCCCCATTTGGATACTCCTTATATTTTCTCTTGTTTGATTGCTTTGGCTAGGACTTCTAGTGTTGGTGATAGTGGACATCCTTATCTGCTTCCAGTTCTAAGCAGGAATGGTTTCAGTTTTTCTCCATTCAAAATGATGTTGGCTGTGAGCTTCTATCAATTTAAGGAATGTCTCATCTATCCCAATTTCCTTAGCATTTTTACCAAAAAAGGGAAGTTTGTCAAATGCTCTTCATGCATCTGTTGAGAGGATCATATGGTCTTTGTTTATGTTTCTGTTTATGTGGTGAATTATGTTTATAGATTTACATATGTTGAACCAACCTTGCACATCTGGGATGATGCCTATCTGGTTATGATGAATTACTTTTTGGTGTGTAGCTGAATTCTGTTTGCTAAGATTTTTTGAGTAATTTTGAGTCCATATATTCATTTAAGGTATTGGTCTAGTTTTCTTTTTTTTATTGTGTTCTTTTCTGGCTTTGGTATCAGTGATATTTATTTTGTAGAAGTGGGGAGAGTTCATGCCTTCTCAGTGTTGTAGAATAGATTCTGCGATATAGATACAAGCTCTTCTTTGAAGGTTTGGTGAAATTCTGGTGTAAAGCTATCTGGTCTGGGACTTCTTTTTTTGTTGGAATTTTTTTATTGTTGTTTTAATTTTGTTGCTAATAGTCATTTGTTCAGGAGTACCGTTCTTCCTTGTTGAGTCTAGAGAGATAGTGTGATTCTAGGAATTTGTCAGTTTCCTCCACATTTTCAAATCTCTGGGCAGAGAGATTTTTGTAGTATTCAGTGATGACATTTGTATTTCTGTAGTACTATATATCTGTTGTTATTTCCCCTTTTTCACTTCTGAGTGAGCTTATTAGAAATCTCACTTTTTTGTTTCTGGTTAATCTGGCTAAAGACTTACCAATTTTCTTTATCTTCTGGATGGCTCTTTTGTTCTCAATTTCATTTTGTTCTGATCTGATATTATTTCTTTTCTTCTGCTGGGTTTGGGATTAGATTACTCTTCCTTTTCCATTTTCTTGAGATGATTTATTAGATTATTGATTTGTGTTGTTTTTTTTGGGGGGGGGGGTATCTGGATGTGGACATTTAAGGCAATGAATTTCCTTCTCAGGACTGCTTTTGTAGTATCCCACAGGTTTTGATAACATGTGGCCTCATTATCATTTTGTTCAAGGAATCCATTGATTTCTATCTTTGTTTCTTCCTTGACCTAGCTATTGATCAGCAATAAGTTGTTTAGTTTCTTTCTTTCTTTTTTTTTTTTATTGAATGGTAACTGTGTACATTGATGCACTTTGGGGGTACAGTGTGGTGTTTTCATACACAATCCAAGACACTTCCATCAAACTGGTTAACA
>NW_003852514.1:5056700-5068197 GCF_000181295.1 Otolemur garnettii | reverse complement strand
AACCCGCCACCTTAGGTGTACGTGGCTGGCGCCTTAGCCCGTTGAGCTATAGGCGCCGAGCCGGTTTCTATGACTTTTGTGTGAGGATGAATGTTTCTGTTGGGAATTGATTTCTACTATTATTCCATGTGGTCTGTAAAGATACATGGTATATTATACTTTTTAAAATTTATTGAGACTTGGAGAATGACCCATGAACTGATGAGAAGAGCATATATTCAGTGGTTTTGGGATGAAATGTTCTATAGATGTCTGTTAAGCCCATTTGTTCTAGAGTAATGTTAAAGTCCAAAGTTTCCTCATTTAATTTCTGCTTGGAGGATCTGTGCAGTTCTTTCAGTGGGTTTTTGAAGCCTGTGACTTTTATGGTATTTATCATTTGGTTTAGATCAAGTAGAATTTGCTGTATAAATCTGAGAGTGCATTATTTGGATACATGAACATTTCAGATTGATATGTCTTGGTGAATTGTCTCCTTGACCAATGTATTCAGTGTATTATAATGACTATCTTTGTCTTTCTTTACTTTTGTTGCTTTTAAGTCAGTGGTATCTGCAATGAGAATAGCAACTCTTTCTTTCTTTTGATTTCCATTTGCATGAAGTATTTTCTTTGACCCTGAGTCTTGATGTGTCCTTGGGGGATATATATATATATATATATATATGTATGTATATATATATATATATATATGTATATATATATTTTTTTAAGGTTTCTGAGGTGATTTATATAGGGTATTTTCTTTTTTTTAATTAAATGATAGCTGTGCATATTAATGCAATCATGGGGTACAGTGTGGTGTTTTCATATACAATTTGAAATATTTTTCATCAAACTGGTTAACATAGCCTTTATGTCATTTTCTTAGTTATTGTGTTAAGACGTTTATATTCTACTCTTAGAAAGATTCACTTGTACCCATGTAAAATAAACCATAGAAGTGATCCCTCTAATCACCCTCCCTCCACCCATCTCCCCTGCCCTCCCCCTTCCCCCTCCCCTGGGGGTTATATTAAGCTTTTCTTGAAGACAGCAGATGGCTGGCTTGTTTTTGTTTTTTTTTTTTAATCTAGTTAGCCAGTCTGTGTCTCTTCAGTTGAGAGTTTGAGGCATTCACATTTATTGAGAGAATTGATAAGTGGGATGGATTTCTGTTAGTCCTCTTGTGAGATTCTGTTGCTTTGTTGTATCATTTGGGCCATTGTGGTTGCCAGGTTTTGTCCTTTGGTTTAGTTTTTCTTTTTGCTGTGAGTCCATCATGTTGTTTGTGAAGAGTATAGGTCTGAATACTTCCTGCTTGTACCTGGCTACTTATAGAATTTTCTCTTTCATTTTGACTTTGACCAGGTTAATTACAATGTGTCTAGGACAGTGGTTCTCACCTGTGGGTTGTGACCCCTTTGTAACAATGAAAATACACCTGCATAGTAGATATTTACATTACAATTCATAATAGTAGCAAAATTACAGTAATGAAGTAGCAATGAAAATAATTTTATGGTTGGGGGCCACCACAACATGAGGAATTGTATTAAAGGGTCGTGGCATTAGGAGCATTAAGAAGGTTGAGAACCACTGGTTTAGGAGATACTGTATTTGAATCGAGTCATCCTAGAGTCTGGTATCAATCTAGTAACATTATGTATGGGTCTCTGGTGATGCTTGGGAAATTTTCAACTATGTCATCTTCAACTAGAGCACACATACTTTTAGGACTCTTTTTTCCTTCAGGGATACCTGTAATTTGTTGTTTGTGTGGTTTGCATAGTTCTGTATCTAAGAGGTTGCTCTGCTTTTGCTCTCTTATGCCTCTTTAAATGGGTCAGCGTGAGAGCCTTGTCTTCAGGCTCTGAAATTCTTTCCCTGGTTTAATCTGTTGCTGAAACTTGCTGCTGTTTTTTTTTTTTTTTTCTTTTAGACAGAGTCTCACAATGTTTGGTAGAGTGCCATATTGGGTAGAGAGCTATGGAGTCAGCATAGTTCACGGCAACCTCAAACTCTTGGGATTAAGTGATCCTCCTGCCTCAGCCTCCTGAGTAGCTAGGACTACAGGCACCCAGCACAATGCTGGCTTATTTTTCTATTTTTGGTAGAGACAGGGTCTCAGTCTTGCTCAGGCTGGTCTCAAACTCCTGAGTTAAGTGATTCTTTCACCTCAGTCTCCCAGAGTACTTGGATTACAGGCATAAGCCACTGTGCCTAGCCTTGCTGCTGTGTTTTGAAACTTGCTGAATGCCTCTCTCAATTCTTTAAGCTCTGTTATATTCTTCCTAATTTTGTCTAGATCCTTGATGACATTGTCTTTAATTTTGTTAATTTCTTTTCTTTTCTTTCTTTCTTTCTTTTTTTTTTTTTTTTGAGACAGAGCCTCAAGCTGTCCCCCTGGGTAGAGTGCTGTGGCATCACAGCTCAAAGCAACCTCCAACTCCAGGGCTCAAGTGAGTCTCCTGCCTCAACCTCCCAAGTAGCTGGGACCACAGGCACCCGCCACAATGCCTGGCTATTTTTTGGTTGCACCTGTCATTGTTGTTTGGCGGGCCCTGGGCTGGATTTGAACCTGCCACCTTAGGTGTATGTGGCTGGCGCCTTAGCCAGTTGAGCCACAAGCGCCAAGCCTGTTAATTTCTTGAGATATTTTTTGGACTTCTTTTTGTTGGTTTCCAACTTTCTCTTCAATTTCATTCATCTTATTTGCTATCCAGATTCTGAATTCTATTTTTGTCATTTCAGTAATTTCTTTATGGTTGGAATTTTCTGCAGTAGGTCCATTGTGTTCCCTTGGAGGAGTTGGTCTATTCTGATTTTTCATGTTGCTAGAGTTCTTTTGCCGGTTTTTCCTCATGTGTGGCTTTTTTTTTTTTTTTTAAACTCTAGGCTGTAGGTAGGGTTAACTTGACCTGAGGTACAGTTAAAAAAAAAAAAAAAAAGAAAAGAAAACAAAAAGGATAGGAGATAAAAAGGAAAGAAAAAAAGAGAATAAAAAATAAACTTCAACTGTAAATAATAAAATCCTTCTTGGTGCCCTTGAGGGAAAAGAGGAATTTAAAAAAGATATTTAATTGTACTTAATATAATTGGAAAAGAGGGGGAAAAATTGTAGGAGCGTTCTTGTTAGGGTTGACTAGAGAGACCCATCAGTAGTTGGTGCTGTAGTATTGCCAATAACAGCAACTGTTGGATGTGACGATCCAATTTTAGGAGCTTTGCTCCAGCATTTAGGAGCCTGTCTGCTTGGAGGTTCGGGGTGCAATTTCCCACTTTGGTCTGATGGATGGAGGCTCTTAGGCTGGTTGTGGGCCTGGTGCAGCACTGAAGATCCAGAGGTCGTGCCACAGGCTTGGAGTGGAGAGGTGCCAGATGTTTAGGGGTGGTATACCTAATTCCAGTTCTTGATAGGGAGCCTGGGAGTCTGTTCTGAGGTGGATGGAGACTTAGTGTTCCACATGGGACTTGGGAGTTTGGAAGAAGGTCTGTGGGCATGGCCACTCTGATGTGTTTGGCAAACCTGCAAGAGTAGCTCGCAGGTGACTGCCCACGCTTGGAGGGCGGAACCTGAGCTGTTGAGCAGCAGGCCCAATTGTGAGGCTTCGTTGCCTCTAGAAAGCCATGCCAAGCAGGCCTTATGTGTGTTAGTTGGGTGGTGGGCTGTCATTTCCTTGATGCAAGAAAGCCCCTGCGGACCCCTCCTCCCCCCCCCCCCCATTCCCATGCCCAAATCTGCCTGCACTCTGTGAGAAAAGCACTTGGCTACAGGTTACTGGTTCTGGGTTAGAGAAGCAGTGAGTAGATGGGCTACTCTCTAGCCTACCTCAATGGGATTGGCAAAGTGCACCCCGGTAGCTTGGGCGTCCCCAGCTATTGTTTGTTCCCCTCAGTGCCCTCTGTCTAGTAAGTCAGCTTAACATTCTGGAAAGTATTTTTTTTTCTTTTTTTTTTTTTTGCAGTTTTTGGCTGGAGCCAGGTTTGAACCTGCCACCTCTGGTATGTGGGGCTGGTGCCCTACTCCTTGAGCCACAGGTGCTGCCCTGGGCTGATGTCCTACACTGTGAGAACTTTCATTTCTGACTATTGAATCCCAACAAAATTCTCCACCAATGCCTACACTAGATTGCAGAATTCCCAAAGCACCAAAAATCTTTAACTTAAGATTGTGGCTGAGTGGCCAGTTCAAACCCATCCCCGGCCAAAAACTGCAAAAAAAAAAGATTGGGGCTGAGACTTATACCCCCATTCCTCCCAATAGACAGGAAAATGAAGCAGAGAGAGCCTTACTATTTTTAGAACTCCACTATAATGCAAGAATAAGTCTGCTTAATACATTAACAGAGACAAATGGGGAATTCCTTTTTTTTTTAGGATGACTTGAGGGAGAAGGCATGGTGTCTCCCACTCAGATGACTCTTTTCATGCTTCTGCCAATTTGTATTGTTCTTGAGTTTTCTTTGCTCAAATGGAACCACTGATTTTTGTCTGGGTCAAGGAGATCATTTAGGATGCTATAGCATAAGCAAAGGTAGTGATGGTGTGAATTATAACCATGATGATTGGGTTTGCTTAGCTAAGTAATGATAGTTGAGAGGACTTGAATATGTGAGGTAAGAGAGAAGTAACATGAAGACTATGACTGAGCCCTATTTCATCATCCATTTTCTTTTTCCTTTGTATTATAGAGTCCTCATTTTTCGATGGGCACATTGTTGCTCTGTAAAAAAAAAAATTGCATTTTCAAATTATTTTAGTAGTTAAATGTGGCTGTATCACTATACTCAATGAAATGAAAGTGGAAGCATTGTGTGAAAATTCTAGTAAGTGCCATAATAAGGGACTGGGTACAGTGGTTCATGCCTGTAATCCTAGCATTTTGGAAGACTGAGGCAGGAGGATTGCCTGAGGTCAGGAGTAGGAGACCAACCTGAGCAAGAGTGAGACCTTGTCTCTACAAAAAGTAGAAAAATTAGCTGTCCATGGTGATGCACTTGTACTCCCAGCTACTTAGGAGGCCAAGCCAAGAGGATCTCTTGAACCCAGGAGTTTGAGTTCCACCTCAAACTCTATTCCACTCCAGAGTGAGATCCTATCTCAAAAACAAAACAAAATAAAATAGAAAACGGATTGAGCCCTGCTTTGCCTCTTTCCTATTGGCTGTTATGTGCATGAGATGGCAGATATGATCTGTAACAGTCTCTGTGTGTAAGTGCAAGTTGTACATAAAGTTAGATGTTTGTAACTTGGGGATTGCCTATAATCCTAATATTCTGGGAGACCAAGGTGAGAGAATCAGTTGAGGTCAGGAGTTGGAGACCAGCCTGAGCAAGAGTGAGACCCTGTCTCTATGAAAAATAGAAAAAATTAGCTGGCTGTTTTAAAAACAGCTAATTTAAAAAATTAGCTGGCTCACAGCTACTTAGGAGGTGAGGCAGGAGGATCACTTGAGCCTAAGAGTTTGAGGTTGCAATGAGCTATGATGATGCCACTGGACTCTACCGGGGGCAACACAGTAAGACTCCATCACACACAAGAAAGCACATTAATCTTATATGTTAATTATTTTGGGTATTTGATGACTTATTCTTGCATCATAGTGGAGTTCCAAAATATTAAATCTTTCTCTGCTTCATTGTCCTGTCTATTAATGGACGTACAGGTCTCAGCTACCTTCCTAAATTATAGATAATTTAATTGACCTATAAATTGACCACCCAGTGGATTGTAACATGGTCAACATACAGAGGTAGTTAACATAAGAAACTTCCATTGAGTACACATGGTGCATGTCTGGTCTATGAAAATTAGGTCAGCTTAAGGAGGTGGTCAATGTAGGGAGGTGGTCAGCTATGAAGGTTCTACTGTATTTATGAAGTACTAGTTTATTTTTGGATTAGGTCTTTAACAGGAGTCACTAGCTGTTAAAGAATTTTTATCATATATTTTGAACTTTTATGTAAAAATTATTTTTGAGCATATCTAGAGAAAATTTAATTTAATTTCCTTGCTTTATTATCAACCTTTAAAATGCCAGTAATTTTGGTACATAGATTGCACTGTGCTCTTTTATTCTTTAAGATATTCAACACACTTTTAGGTTGCAAAGTATTTTATTCTTTCTCTCTGATCTTTCTCCCTCAGGATAAATATGATGGATTTGTAGTGGTAGTTTTAAGCTTAAAGCCATCCAGGAAACACTTTAAAATGTCTTGGGTGCTCTTATTTTCCCTATCTTCTTGTCTGATGATAATGAAAGCTGAGTGTCTCTTTCTTTGCCTTTTAAAAATTGTCTTCTCTAGAGGCTGGCAAACAAATTGGAATTTGAATGACCTATGTAATCTTTCATGGCAATGACTGTGAATGGGAAAAGGAAAGTGTAGGGCGGATTCCGAGCTAGAGCTGATGTAATGCATCCTGGGGAATTAGAGGTCGAGATTCAGGTAACTTTGAGGAGGTAAGATAATAGCAGAGAGTACTGCCAGAAACAAGCATGAACAAAAGAAGAAAAGAAATGAAAACAGCAAGTCCATTGATAATAAAAGATAGGAGGGAGTAGGATTTGAGTTCTCTGTGAAAATCCTTATAGGCCAAAGTCTCTAAAAGCTGAGACTGTTTCATTTTTCCTTTAATGTAATAGTCATTAAAAAACAGTAGTAAAGCACAGGAAGTATCGAATGGAAACCCACTGTATTATATCAATGTAGATTTTTTTATACATGTATTATAACATAGGGCAGCATCCTATACATAGAGCCAATTTCTCTAAAATTGTATCTCACTGAAAACAAAGGCAAGGATACTCCCAACTGAATTGACAGCTTTGTGGGATAAAGATAAATATAGCACTTTTCAGGTAGTTAACTCATGAATAATCAATGAACCAGGAAAATGACAGAAAGTGACATATGGCAGCCTGGTGTGGATTAAGTGTGACTGTTATATTCCCCTCCTCTTCTTCTATTGAAAGGAACAAAGCCAGGCTCACTAGCCAGAACACAGTGCCTCTGGGAAAATTTACCTAAGTGAAGTGTTGACAGGATTATTTACTCATAAAATGTCTCATGTAGTGTTTGTTTTTTTTAGTAGCCCAGTCCATGTTGTTTGTGTTAATTGAAATTTTATTGAAAATGAAAATTTGACTCGAATTCTTAGAGTTAAACTAGGAAAGCAGTTTTTGTTTTTAAAATCATTACTAAAGCAGTATTTCCAAATAAATAATACTTAACCAGTTATGCTAATTTTGCCAAAATGTTTTTCTGAAAATAAACTCCAGATGCATTGTAGCTATGTTTTCATGCATTCACCTAGTACATAAACCAAAATAGAGAGAAAGCATTTCTATCAACCTTTAGTATCAACTAAGGATTTGTTAAAGGTAATAAATTTAAAAATTAAAAATAATGATGCTCTTCTAAAAGCCTCAGAGTTACCAAGGAATTTCCATTAAATCTGGCTCTTGTAAGTTTTTAACAAATATGTTTAGAATAGTATTCTGAAGAACTATTGATGAGGGCATATTTGTTCACAACCTAAGTAATAACTCTACCACTTTAAAAACATCAGTCTCCCTTGGCAGCTAGTGAAGGTTGAGGTGTTTAGTTCAGTGTAACAATTTGCACCTTGTTCTTATTTAGCTTTGTCCCAGGTCTCTACTTCTGAATGATTTAACATTGGAAAGACTCTTCATAGCTGGATTTTCCAGTTCCCTGAATTGCACTTTAGTCTTAAAGAGGAATAAGCAGTAAGTTTTGGGGGTTTTTTTTTTGCAGTTTTTGGCTGGGGTTGGGTTTGAACCCGCCACCTCTGGCATATGGGACTGGCGCCCTACCCTTTTGAGCCACAGGTGCCGCCCAGCAGTAAGTTTTGATTAAGTACATGTGATATAAAGAACGAATATTGGTTTTGAATAGTGCCCCCAACTTTCCCTATTCCCCTTGCCCCCTCAAAAAATATTCCAGAAATTTGCTCTTAGATTTACAGCTCCCTATCTAAATATGAAAAATTTGTTGACTCATTTGTAAAAATTTTGTGAATCTTGTGTTGTGGAAATTTAATGAGATCTCAGAAATTGAGGTTTGATTTGGGTTGAGTCTGCAATATTTTGTAGTTGGTGATGGTGAGCTGACTGAAAGTCAGGTCTATGAGAGTAGGATGTTCATAGGTCATCCATTTCTCTCTTCCAGAAGCATTTACAAAGATATCTGTGATGGAATTTGCCACCACTGAGAGCCACCGTGATGAAGAGGTTACTATGTAAGAGACATACTTTTTAGTTTTTATGGTAGAGAATGCTCTCATGGTGGTTCCAGATGCAATACAGCCTAAAGAAGTTTCTTTAGAACTCCGTCTCTTTCTCCATGGTCCCTTTGTCCATTCCAGATCCTGAGTGGTATTTCAGGCTGCCCCAAAGCTTTCAGATTGGATCAAGAGTATAGTTGTTATGCACTATAAAGAGTGCCACTTTTTGAGCAAGCAATCAACAATGGTAGTTAAGGGCATTCACTGTCTGCTATCTGAAGGTGGCATATGGTATTTTCGAAAGATGGCTGCACTTCTAACTCCTTGCTCTTTGCTCAGTACTCCTTCATTGAGAGAAGAGGTCTTCATCCTCTCCTCTTGAATCTACATTGGCTTATGACTAGCTTATGACCAATAGGATGTGTGAAAGTACTCCGTGATAACTGAGGTTAAGTCAGGAAAGGCAATGCAGGCTTCACCTCACTTTCTGGGACACTTGCTTTGGATCCCCATGTTGGCATGTAAAAGACCTGCTATTCTGAATCTTTCACTCTGTGAAGGAAGCCCAGGCCGCAGAGAGGAGCCAGATCTAGGTTCTTCTGTTGGAATTATAGCTCCCACTGAGATTCTAGCTGATAGTAGGATCAACAAGCATGTGTAATTGGCGATTTCCCTGAATGACTCTAGTCCCCAGCCAGTTGTTGCTTCTTCTCAGTTAAGACCTCAGACATTGACCTTTGTATTGGCTCTAAATTTCTGACCCACAGAATTCAATGAGTAAGATAAAGTCATTTTTTGAGATATTGCACTTTGGTGTAATTTATAATGCAGCAAGAGTAACTTGAATAAAAACTTAGGCAAATTCTTGACTTTTATGTCCCTTTGTTTTCAGTCTTTAAAATGGTCATAATAATAGTATTTCTTTAGAGAACTGATGTTAATACACATAAAGTGTATTAGAAGAGTACCCAACACATAGTAAGGGTTCACTAAGAAACATTCATTGGACTACTAACTGTTTTGGGGGCACATGTGATAGAAATAGTGAGTTCAGGTTGATTTTATTAAGGAAATGTCCATTATGATATATAAGAAGGAAAAAACACAATTATACAACTTTTCTTAATTTGAAATCTTTTCCACATTTGGGGGGTTGGGATTTTGGTAATTGTTCTCAAGGATATCAGCTGGTTGAATATTATTCTATGCTATAAATATATCATAGTTTATTAATCCATTCATGGGTTGATTGGCACTTAGGTTGATCCCACATCTTGGTAATTGTAAATTGAACTGCAGCAAACTATCTAGTGGAAATTAATCATTTGTGCCCTCATAATAATCTTAAAAAAAGAATCTCCTAGGACAGTTATGATATATCCTCAAAATTATTCTAGCTTTCCTCTCTTGCCTATTTATATCTAGCTATGAATTTAATTAAATGCCTTTGATATCCATTTATATCATTTCCTTTGATCATGTTCTCTAATAACAAATTCTGTGTGTTTACTGGGTAGTTTAGAGCAGAACTTTAATAAATTATCCTAAAATGATCACTTTTAAACTTGTAAATGATGTGGAGAAGACATCAATGGTTACATCATCATATATAATATCCTTATAATAGGACTATATACTTTTCAAGTATTTACAATAATTATAAGAAGTCTTGATCTTCATATTTCTGTTGTGAAAGAATTTTAATTATTTCACACTTTCCATATTAGTCAATGCCTGTCTCCATGACATTTTAGTTGACAATTTGTTCAAACAGAGAGATTTAAACATCCGTTTCTGGCCAGACACAGTGGCTCATGCCTATAATCCTAGCACTCTGGGAAGCTGATGTGGGTGGATTGCTTGATTTCTGGAGTTCAAAATCAGCCCGAGCAAGAGTGAGACCCTGCCTCTACTAAAAGTAGAAAAATTAGCTGGTCATTCTGGTGGGCACCTGTAGTCCCAGCTACTCAGGAGGCTGAGGCAGGAGGATTGTTTGAGCCCAGGAGTATGAGGTTGCTATGAGCTGTGATGATGCCATGGCAACAGAGTAAGATTCTGTCTCAAAAGAGTTTTAAAAAATATATTGATGAGGTACAAGTTGAATTCCATTACATGTATATACTATGTACTGGTGGAGTCTGGGTAGCCTTTGGTTTTTCTGTGTATAAGATGATGTCACTTGCAAACAGTGACAGTTTTACGTCTCCTTTTTCTGTTTTGATGTCTATTATTTATTTATTTTGCCTAATTGCTATCTCTAGAACTTCTGGTACCAGAAATGATAAGCATGGGCACCTTTGTCTTGTTGCTGATCTTAAAGGAGAGAATCAACTTTTCACTTGTGAGTACTGTGTTAGCTGTAGGCTTATCATATATGGCCTTAATTATGTTCATATTTCTTCCATACCTACTTTTTTATTTTTTTGCAGTTTTTTTTTTTTTTTGGCTAGGGCCGGGTTTGAACCCACCACCCCTGGTATATGGGGCCAGTGCTCTACTCCTTGGGTCACAAGCGCTGCCCTCCTATGCCTACTTTGTTGAGAGTTTTTATTCATGAAAGGATATTGAATTTTGTCAAATGCTTTTCCTGCATTATTGAGATGATCATATGATTTTAATACTTCATTCTATTAATGTGGGGTAACATATTTACTGATTTGCACCTGTTGAACCATCCTTGCATCCCAGGGATAACTCTCAATCATGGTGTATGATTCTTTTAATGTGCTGTTCAATTTGCTTTGCTAGTATTTTGTTGAGGATTTCTGCATCTTTGTTCTTCAAGATTATTGACCTGTGATTTTCTTTTCTTATACTGTCTTTATCTAGCTTTTGGTATACAGTCTTTATAAGATTACTTTGAAAGTGTTTCCTCCTGTTCAGTTTTTTGGAAAAGTTTAAGAAGGATTGGTGTTAATTCTTTTGTCTGTGAAGCCATCTGGTCCTTTTGGGGAGGTTCTCATTATTGTTTCAATATCCTTACTTGTCATTGGTCTGTTTAGATTTTCTGTTTTTCATGATTCAGTCTTGGTAGGTTGTCTATTTCTAGAAATATATCCATTTCTTATAGGTTATTCATTTTGTTGGTATGTAGTTGTTCATAGTAATCTGCCATGGTCCTTTATATTTCTGTGGTCAGTTATATCTCCTCTCTCATTTATAATTTTATTTATTTTAGTTCTTTACTTTTCCCTTTGGTTAGTCTAGCTAAAGATTTGCAATTTTTTTAAATCTTTTTATATATATTTTTTTCCTCTCAGTCCATGGCTTG
>NW_003852514.1:5050209-5056586 GCF_000181295.1 Otolemur garnettii | reverse complement strand
GGCCATTTTTTTTGATTGCAGCCATCATTGTTGTTTGGCGGGCCTGGGCTGGGGATTCGAACCCACCACCTTAGGTGTACGTGGCTGGCGCCTTAGCCGCTTGAGCCACAGGCGCCTAGCCGAGCCGAGCCTTAATCTTTTATAAAAACTCTTGTTTTGGGAGATATTTTCTGTTGTTATCTGTATTTCTTTCTTTCTTTCTTCTTTTTTTTTTTTTTTTGGAGACAGAGACTCAAGCACCCTGGGTAGAGTGCTATGAGTCTCTTTATCAACCTTGAAGGAGCAACCTTCAACTGGGCTTAAGCAATTCTCTTGCCTCAGCCTCCCAAGTAGCTGGGAGTACAGGCGCCTGCGACAACGCCTAGCTATTAATTTTTGGTTGCAGCCATCATCGTTGTTTGGCAAGTTGGGCTGGATTCGAACCTGCGAGCTCAGGTGTATGTGGCTGACGCCTTAGCCACTTGAGCCACAGGCATCGAGCCTATTCTATATTTCTTAAACAGTCACATTTCAGTCAGTGATGGACCACCTATATGTTGTGGTCCCAAGAGATTATAATGGAGCTGAAAAACTTGTAGGCATACTGATCTCATAGTCATCTTATCATAGAGCATTTTGTTGCTCAGGTGTTGATGGTGATGCTGGTGGAAATAAGCCTACTACGCTTCTAGTTATATAAAATTCTACCACATACAATCATGTACAATACTTAATATTTGATAATAAACAATTATGCGAACAGTTTATGTACTTACTATACTTTTAATTATGTACCATACTGTACTTTTAATTATACTTTTAATTATGTACTGTACTTTTAATTATTTTAACATACTGATACTTACACTATTTTTTTTATAAAGTTTTATAAAGTTTAAAAGTTCTCGGTAAAATAGCCTCAGGCAGGTCTTTTAGGAGGTATTCCAGAAGAAGGCATTGTTGTCATAGGAGATGATAGCTCCGTGTTATTGCCCCGGAAGACCTTCTAGTGGAACAAGATGTGGACATGGAAGATGGTGGTATTGATGATATTGACCCTGTGTATGCATAGGCTAAAGTTTTTGTGTGTTAGTTTCTAGCCACAATGTTTACAAAGTAAAAAACAAAACCCACAAAAGCTTATAGGATGAGGATATAAAGAAAGAAAACATTTTTGTATAGTTTATACATTGTGTTTATTTTAAGCTAAGTTTTATTATAAGAGTCAAAATGTTTATAAAGTAAAAAAGTTACAGTAAGCTAAGGTTAGCTTATTTTTGAAGAAAGAAAAATATGTCTTAAAATAAATTTAGTGTGCAGCATATATAAAGTACTGTAGTGTGTGGTAATGTCCTAGGCCTTCACATTCTCTCACCATTCACTCACTTACCCACCCAGGGCAGCTTCCAGTCTTGCAAGTTCCATCCATGGTAAGTGCTCTCTCTCTACAGGTGCACCATTTTTTATCTATTATACAGTATTTGTACTGTATCTTTTCTGTTTAGCTACATTTAGATACACAAATACCATTATGTTACTGTTGTCTACAGTATTCTGTACTGTAACATGCAGCACAGGTTGTTAGCTTAGAAGCAATAGGCTGTACCATGTAGCCTAGGTGTGTAGTAGGCTGATAACAGGTAGGTTTGTGTAAGTACACTCTGTGATGTTAGCACAATGACAGAATTGCCGAATGATGCATTTCTTAGAACACAGCCCAGTCATTAAGCAATGCATGGCTGTATTTCTGTTGTAATCTTTATTATTTCTTCCTTTTTCTAACTTTAGATTTAGTTTATTCTGCTTTTTTCTTGAGGTGCAAAATTAGGATGTTTATTTGAGCTCTTTCTTTTTTTCAGGTAGGCATTTATTGCTATAAACTTTCCTCTTAGAATTGCTTTTTCTGCATCCTGTGAGTTTGGTTATGTTGTGTATCCATTTTTGTTTAGTCTCAAGATACTTTTTGATTTTCCTTTTGATTTTGACAGTAGAATGGCTATCCAGACACTATGGCACACATGCCTATAATTCTAGCACTCTGGGAGGCTATGGCCAGAGGATTGCTTGAGATCAGAAGTTGGAGACCTACCTGAGAAAGAATAACTTGTCTACCAAAAATAGAAAAAATTAGCCAGGAGTTGTGATATGCACCTGTTATTCCAGCTACTTGGAAGGCTGAGGCAGGAGGATTGCTTAAGCCCAGGAGTTTGAGGCTACAGTGAGCTATGATGATACCACTGTACTCTAGTTAGGGCAACAGAGCAAGACCTTGTCTGAAAAAGAAAAAGGTAGAATTGCTGGATCATATGGTAATTCTTTGTTTAGCTTTTTTGAGGAATTGCCATATTGCTGCACCGTGTTACGTTCCCATCAGTAATGCATAAGGGTTACAGCGTTTCTGCATCCAAGCCATTTTAATGGATGTGAAGTGGTGTCTCATTGTGGTATTGATTTGCATTTGCTAATAACATTGGTGCTCTTTTCATGTGTTTATTGGCAGTTTTATATATTTTTTAATTTCTTATAGCCTAACTATGTACATTAATGCAATCATGGGGTACGGTGTGCTGTTTTCATATACATTTTGAAATACTCTCATCAAACTGGTTAACATAACCTTCATGTCATTCTCTTAGTCATTAAGTTAAGACATTCATACTCTGCTTTTAGAAAGATTCACTTGTACCCTTGTAAGATAAACCATAGAGGTGACCCCACCAATCACCCTCCCTCCCCCCATCCATCCCCCTCACCTGCCCTCTCCCACCCCCTTCCCATATTCTAAGGCTATAATTAGGTTATGACAATCCTATAAAAGCTATGAATTAGTTTCAAAATAGGGCTGTGTACATTGGATACTTTTTCTTCCATTCTTGAGATACTTTATTGAGAAGAACATTTTCTAATTCCATCCACATAAACATGAAGGAGGTAAAGTCTCCATCCTTCTTTAGGGCTGCATAGTATTCCATGGTGTACATGTACCACAATTTATTGATCCATTCATGGGTTGGTGGGCATTTAGGCTTCTTCCATGACCTAGCAATTATGAATTGGGCTGCAGTAAACATTCTGATAGAAATTTCTTTGTTGTAATTCGATTTTTGGTCTTCTGGATATATACCTAATAAATGAATTGCAGGATCAAATGGCAGGTTTATTTTTAGTTCTTTCAGTGTTCTCCAGATGTCTTTCCAAAAGGAACAAATTAATTTGCATTCCCACTAGCATTGTAGAAGTGTTCCCTTTTCTCCACATCCACAGTTTTATATCTGATTGAAAGAAATATCTATTTGAGTCCTCTTCCTGTTTTTTTGAATTTCACTGATATTTGCTGTTGAATTTTAAGAGTTCTTTATAAAGAACTCTTATTAATGCATTAACAGATAATGTGATTTGTAAATATTTTTGGGTTACCTTTATAACCTGCTGGGTTGCCTGTGGGTTGCCTTTTTACCCTGTTGATAGATGCACAGAAGTTTTTAATTTTCATGTAATACAGTTTACTTATTTTTTTTCTATTGTTTCTGTGCTTTTGGTATCATGTCCAAGTGATCACTGCCAAATCGAATGTCTTGAAGCTTTCCTGCTGTTTTCTTCCAAGAGTTATATAGTTTGAGCTCTTATGTTTATTTAGATCTTTGATCTATTTTGAGTTAGTTTTTGTATATGTTATAAAGTAAGGGTCCAGTTTTATTCTTTTCTCTGCACCATTTGTTGAATTTCATTTTTACTTTTTTTTTTTTTAAAGAAAGAGTCTTATCTTGTGCTCCAGGTAAAGTATAGTGGTGTCCTCATAACTCACTGCAACCTCCAACTCCTGGGTTCAGGCAGTCCTCTTGCTTCAACTGAAACTACCGGTGTACGCCATCACACCTGGCTAAGTTTTCTATGTTTTGTAGAGTGGGATTCTAGTTCTTGTTCAGGCTGGTCTCAAACTCCTAACTTAAGTGATCCTTCTGCCTCAGTCTCCTAGCAGGCTAGGATTACAGGTGTGAGCTACCATGCCTGGCCCCTCTTTTACTTTTGATTTGGTAATTTATTACTGTCATGTCATCTTTTCATTAAAAGAAGACTTTAAAATACAATATACAGATTATTAAGTTGTTTTCAATAGGAGAGTTGATCTCTAAAACCTACAAGGTCTGACAGTTAAGTTTGTGCTCTTGCCATGCCTTGTGTTGGCAGCACTGTGTAAACAACTCAGTAAGGTTTCATAACCTTGATTTATCACTGTGTCACAGCTGTGTTCCTGTTGATGTGTGGAGGTGTCTCACAAGTGGGATTAGTTATTGTTGTTGTATATTTTAATATTGGAACTTGAATTAGAACAATGAACAAACATTAATTTCTTGTTAATGGCAAGAGTGGAAGTGAAATCAGGGACATGTTAGTCCAAGTTTACAGGGATAATACTAATTATCCCTGTGTACTAATAGATTAAATGTTTTTCATTTCATCCAGTTCAGGCAGTGTACTAATAGAGTAAATGTTTTTCTGAGTGGAGAGAGTCACTGATAGACAGGGGTCATGGTGGCCAGTAATGAGCAGAACTGATGAAAACATTTAAAAAATTCCTTCAAAAGGAATTAAGGGAAACATAGCAGACCAAGTATATGTCTATAGAGAAACAGTTGGCAAAATCTTAACTGAAAATCTAGGCACGAGAAAGGTGTGTGATTCTTACATCATGATAATACACCAGCTCACACAACACTGTCTGTGAGAGAGGTGTTAGCCAGTAAACAAATAACTGTATTGGGACACCCTCCCTATTCACCTGATCTAGCCCCCAGTGATGTTCTTTCCCTAAAGATAAAGGAAATATTGAAACAAAGACATTTTGATGACATTCAGGACATCAAGGGTATTATGACAATAGTTCTAATGGTCATTCCAGACAAAAAAAAATTCCAAAAGTGTTTTGAAGGGTGGGCTAGGCACGGTTGTGGTTCATGGCTTCTCAAGGAGAGCATTTTAAGAGTGGTGATAGTGATATTCAGCAATGAGGTCTGTAGCACTTTTTCTAGAATGAGTTCACAAACTTAGTTGCTAGGACTTGTACTTCACTGTTTTGATAATAGGAAATTTCATTAATGTGTTAAATCAACTCAGTGAGTGCACACATGATGCCCTAAATCATATAAAATATGGAGAAGCAGTAGCCTCTAGTCAGTGTTCTTAGCTTTTAAATACTGTTGGGTTGGGTCCCAGTAGTGTATTTTTGATGTTGCTTCAATTGCCCCTCATAAATTGCCCCTTTACATTGCCCCCTGTAAATTGCCCCTCATTTTATGAGGGGATCCTCCTCATAAAATTTTCGCCCAGGCCGATTTCTTCAAGTGTTTTCCCTACACTTTCTTCTAGTATTTTTATAGTTTCATGTCTGAAGTTTAAATCTTTAATCCAGTGAGAGTCATTGATCTTAGTGGATCCAGTTTCAGTCTTCTGCAGGTCACCAGCCAGTTTGCCCAGCACCATTTGTTAAATAGGGAATCTTTTCCCCACTCAGTGTTTTTAATTGGCTTGTCAAAGATCATATAACAGTAAGTAGCTGGATTCATCTCTTGGTTCTCTGTTCTGTTCCATACATCTATCTCTCTGTTTTTGTGCCAGTACCATGCTGTTTTGGTCACTATCGATTTATTGTATAGTCTGATGTCTGGTAGCATGATTTGTGCTGCTTTGTTTTTATTTGAGTAATGTCTTGGCTATTTGAGGTTTTTTCTGATTCCTGTGTTAACCAGTTTGATGAAAATATTTCAAATTGTATATAAAAACAGCACACTGTACCCCATGACAGTATTAATGTACACAGCTATGATTTAATAAAAAAAAATAATGGATCAACATTAAAAATAAATAAATACTGTTAGGTTGGGTGTGGTGGCTTAGGCCTGTAATCTCAGCACTCTGGGAGGGCAAGGTGGGTGGGTCACTTGAGCTCCAGAGTTCGAGACCAGCCTGAGGAAGAGCGAGACCCTGTCTCTACGAAAAGTAGAAAAACTAGCCAGGTGTTGTGGCAGGCACCTGTAGTCCCAGCTACTCTGGAGGCTGAGGCCAGAGGATCATATGAGCCTAGGAGTTTGAGGTTGATGATGTCGTAGCAGTCTACCCAAGGTGACAGAGTGAGACTGTTGCCAAAAAAATTAAAAAAAAAACAAAACTGTTTGGTTACAGTTTTTATGGGAAAAAGGCATAGGTATATTTTTGGATAACCAAATAATTCAGTAGTCTAAATTTCAGCTTATTAAGTTATAAACCTTATTAAGTATTTAGCAACTAGGTGGAGAAACAAAGATACAATTTTTTTTTTTTTTTTTGAGACAGAGCCTCAAGCTGTCCCCCTGGGTAGAGTGCCGTGGCATTACAGCTCACAGCAACCTCCAACTCCTGGG